>NW_027276074.1:0-45185 GCF_030028105.1 Mobula birostris | reverse complement strand
ACACCTCCCCATTCACTCCCACAATCCACACTCTAAATGGATCTTACCCCTCCCCATTCACTCCCACCGTCCACAGTCTAAATGGATCTTAACCCTGCTCGTTCACTCCCACCGTCCACGCTCTAAATGGATCTCACACCTCCCCTTTCACTCCCACCGTACACACTCTAAATGGATCTTACCCCTCCCCATTCACTCCCACCGTGCACACTCTAAATGGATCTCACCCCTCCCTATTCACTCCCACCGTCCACGCTCTAAATGGATCTTCCCCTCCCCATTCACTCCCACCGTCCACGCTCTAAATGGATCTTACCCCTCCCCAATCACTCCCACCATCCACAGTCTAAATGTATATCACCCCTCCCCATTCACTCCCACCGTCCACTCTCTAAATGGATCTTACCCCTTCCCGTTCACTCCCACCCTCCACACTGTAAATGGATCTTATCCCTCCCCATTCAGTACCACCACCAACACTCTAAATGGATCTTACCCCTCCCCGTTCATTCCCACCGCCCACGCTCTAAATGGATCTTACCCCTCCACATTCACTCCCACCGTCCATTTCTAAATCGATCTTACCCCTCCCCATTCACTCCCACCGTCCACACTCTAAATGTATCTTACCCCTCCCCACTAACTCCCACCGTCCACATTCTAAATGGATCTTACCCCTCCCCATTCACTCCCACCGTCCACACTCTAAATGGATCTTATCCCTCCCCATTTACACCCACTGCCAACACTCTAAATGGATCTCACCCCTCCCCATTCACTCCCACCATCCACGCTCTAAATGGATCTGACCCCTCCCCATTCACTCCCACCGTCCACACTCCAAATGGATCTTAACCCTCCCAATTCACTCCCACCGTCCACACTCTAAATGGATCTTACCCCTCCCCGTTCACTCCCACCGTCCACGCTCTAAATGGATCTTACCCCTCCCCATTCACTCTTACCGTCCACCGTCTAAATAGATCTTAACCCTCCTCGTTCCCTCCCACCGTCCACGCTCTAAATGGATCTCACCCCTCCACATTCACTCACACCGTCCACACTCTAAATGGATCTTACCCCTCCCCGTTCACTCCCACCGTCCTCGTTCTAAATGGATCTTACCCCTCCCCATTCACTCCCACCGTACACACTCTAAATGGATCTTACCCCTCCCCTTTAACTCCAACCGTGCACACTCTAAATGGATCTTACCCCTCCCCATTCACTCCCTCCGTCCGCACTCTAAATGGATCTTAACCCTTCACGTTCACTCCCACCGTCCACACTCTGTATGGATCTTACCCCTCCCCATTCACTCCCACCGTCCACACTCTAAATGGATATTACCCCTCCCCATTCACTCCCACCATCCACACTCTAAATGGATCTTACCCCTTCCCGTTCACTCCCACCCTCCACACTCTAAATGGATCTAATCCCTCCCCATTCAGTCCCACTACCAACACTCTAAATGGATCTTATCCCTCCCCATTCATTCCCACCGCCCACTATCTAAATGGATCTTACCCCTCCCCGTTCACTCCCACCGTCCACACTCTATATGGATCTTACCCCTCCCCATTCACTCCCACCGTCCACACTCTAAATGGATCTTACCCCTCCCCATTCACTCCCACCGTCCACACTCTAAATCGATCTTACCCCTCCCCATTCACTCCACCGTCCACACTCTAAATGGATCTTATCCCTCCCCATTCACTCCCACCGTCCCCACTCTAAATGGATTTTACCCCTCCCCATTCACTCCCACCGTCCACACTCTAAATGGATCTTAACCCTCCCCATTCACTCCCACCGTCCACGCTCTAAATGGATCTTAACCCTCCCCCTTCACTCCCACCGTCCACACTCTAAATGGATCTTACCCCTCCCCATTCACTCCCACTGTCCACACTCTAAATGGTTCTTAACACTCCCCGTTCACTCCCATCGTCCACGCTCTAAATGGATCTTACCCCTCCCCAATCACACCCACCGTCCACAGTCCTAAATTTATCTCACCCCTCCCCATTCACTCCCACCGTCCACGCTCTAAATGGATCTTACGCCCCCCCATTCACTCCCACCGTCCACACTCTAAATGGATCTTACCCCTCCCCATTAACTCGCACCATCCGCACTCTAAATGGATCTTACCCCTCCCCATTCACTCCCACCGTACACACTCTAAATGGAACTTACCCCTGCCCATTCACTCCCACCGTCCACGCTCTGAATGGATCTCACTCCTCCCAATTCACTCCCACCATGCACGCTCTAAATGGATCTTACCCCTCCCCAATCACTCCCACCGTCCACACTCTGAATGGATCTCACCCCTCCCCATTCACTCCCACCGTCCACACTCTAAATGGATCTCACCCCTCCACATTCACTCGCACCGTCCACACTCTAAATGGATCTTACCCCTTCCCATTCACTCCCACCGTCCACAGTCGAAATGGATCTTACCCCTCCCCATTCACTCCCACCGTCCACACTTTAAATGGATCTTAACCCTCCCCATTCACTCCCACCGTCCACGCTCTAAATGGATCTTACCCCTCCCCAATCACTCCCACCGTCCACACTCTGAATGGATCTCACCCCTCCCCATTCACTCCCACCGTCCACACTCTAAATGGATCTCACCCCTCCACATTCACTCCCACCGTCCACACGCTAAATGGATCTTACCCCTTCCCATTCACTCCCACCGTCCACAGTCGAAATGGATCTTACCCCTCCCCATGCACTCGCACCGTCCACACTCTAAATGGATCTTACCACTCCCCATTCATCCCACCGTCCACACTTTAAATGGATCTTAACCCTCCCCATTCACTCCCACCGTCCACGCTCTAAATGGATATCACCCCTCCCCATTCACTCCCTCAATCCACACTCTAAATGGATCTTACCCCTCCCCATTCACTCCCTCCGTCCACACTCTAGATGGATCTTACGCCTTCCCATTCACTCCCCCGTCCACAATCTAAATGGATCTTACCCCTCCCCATTCACTCCCACCGTCCACACCCTAAATGGATCTTACCCCTCCACATTCACTCCCACCGTCCACAGTCTAACTGGGTCTTACACCTCCCCATTCACTCCCACAATCCACACTCTAAATGGATCTTACCCCTCCCCATTCACTCCCACCGTCCACAGTCTAAATGGATCTTAACCCTGCTCGTTCACTCCCACCGTCCACGCTCTAAATGGATCTCACACCTCCCCTTTCACTCCCACCGTACACACTCTAAATGGATCTTACCCCTCCCCATTCACTCCCACCGTGCACACTCTAAATGGATCTCACCCCTCCCTATTCACTCCCACCGTCCACGCTCTAAATGGATCTTCCCCTCCCCATTCACTCCCACCGTCCACGCTCTAAATGGATCTTACCCCTCCCCAATCACTCCCACCATCCACAGTCTAAATGTATATCACCCCTCCCCATTCACTCCCACCGTCCACTCTCTAAATGGATCTTACCCCTTCCCGTTCACTCCCACCCTCCACACTGTAAATGGATCTTATCCCTCCCCATTCAGTACCACCACCAACACTCTAAATGGATCTTACCCCTCCCCGTTCATTCCCACCGCCCACGCTCTAAATGGATCTTACCCCTCCACATTCACTCCCACCGTCCATTTCTAAATCGATCTTACCCCTCCCCATTCACTCCCACCGTCCACACTCTAAATGTATCTTACCCCTCCCCACTAACTCCCACCGTCCACATTCTAAATGGATCTTACCCCTCCCCATTCACTCCCACCGTCCACACTCTAAATGGATCTTATCCCTCCCCATTTACACCCACTGCCAACACTCTAAATGGATCTCACCCCTCCCCATTCACTCCCACCATCCACGCTCTAAATGGATCTGACCCCTCCCCATTCACTCCCACCGTCCACACTCCAAATGGATCTTAACCCTCCCAATTCACTCCCACCGTCCACACTCTAAATGGATCTTACCCCTCCCCGTTCACTCCCACCGTCCACGCTCTAAATGGATCTTACCCCTCCCCATTCACTCTTACCGTCCACCGTCTAAATAGATCTTAACCCTCCTCGTTCCCTCCCACCGTCCACGCTCTAAATGGATCTCACCCCTCCACATTCACTCACACCGTCCACACTCTAAATGGATCTTACCCCTCCCCGTTCACTCCCACCGTCCTCGTTCTAAATGGATCTTACCCCTCCCCATTCACTCCCACCGTACACACTCTAAATGGATCTTACCCCTCCCCTTTAACTCCAACCGTGCACACTCTAAATGGATCTTACCCCTCCCCATTCACTCCCTCCGTCCGCACTCTAAATGGATCTTAACCCTTCACGTTCACTCCCACCGTCCACACTCTGTATGGATCTTACCCCTCCCCATTCACTCCCACCGTCCACACTCTAAATGGATATTACCCCTCCCCATTCACTCCCACCATCCACACTCTAAATGGATCTTACCCCTTCCCGTTCACTCCCACCCTCCACACTCTAAATGGATCTAATCCCTCCCCATTCAGTCCCACTACCAACACTCTAAATGGATCTTATCCCTCCCCATTCATTCCCACCGCCCACTATCTAAATGGATCTTACCCCTCCCCGTTCACTCCCACCGTCCACACTCTATATGGATCTTACCCCTCCCCATTCACTCCCACCGTCCACACTCTAAATGGATCTTACCCCTCCCCATTCACTCCCACCGTCCACACTCTAAATCGATCTTACCCCTCCCCATTCACTCCCACCGTCCACACTCTAAATGGATCTTATCCCTCCCCATTCACTCCCACCGTCCCCACTCTAAATGGATTTTACCCCTCCCCATTCACTCCCACCGTCCACACTCTAAATGGATCTTAACCCTCCCCATTCACTCCCACCGTCCACGCTCTAAATGGATCTTAACCCTCCCCCTTCACTCCCACCGTCCACACTCTAAATGGATCTTACCCCTCCCCATTCACTCCCACTGTCCACACTCTAAATGGTTCTTAACACTCCCCGTTCACTCCCATCGTCCACGCTCTAAATGGATCTTACCCCTCCCCAATCACACCCACCGTCCACAGTCTAAATTTATCTCACCCCTCCCCATTCACTCCCACCGTCCACGCTCTAAATGGATCTTACGCCCCCCCATTCACTCCCACCGTCCACACTCTAAATGGATCTTACCCCTCCCCATTAACTCGCACCATCCGCACTCTAAATGGATCTTACCCCTCCCCATTCACTCCCACCGTACACACTCTAAATGGAACTTACCCCTGCCCATTCACTCCCACCGTCCACGCTCTGAATGGATCTCACTCCTCCCAATTCACTCCCACCATGCACGCTCTAAATGGATCTTACCCCTCCCCAATCACTCCCACCGTCCACACTCTGAATGGATCTCACCCCTCCCCATTCACTCCCACCGTCCACACTCTAAATGGATCTCACCCCTCCACATTCACTCGCACCGTCCACACTCTAAATGGATCTTACCCCTTCCCATTCACTCCCACCGTCCACAGTCGAAATGGATCTTACCCCTCCCCATTCACTCCCACCGTCCACACTTTAAATGGATCTTAACCCTCCCCATTCACTCCCACCGTCCACGCTCTAAATGGATATCACCCCTCCCCATTCACTCCCACAATCCACACTCTAAATGGATCTTACCCCTCCCCATTCACTCCCTCCGTCCACACTCTAGATGGGTCTTACACCTCCCCATTCACTCCCACAATCCACACTCTAAAGGGATCTTACCCCTCCCCATTCACTCCCTCCGTCCACACTCTAGATGGATATTACGCCTTCCCATTCACTCCCCCGTCCACAATCTAAATAGATCTTACCCCTCGCCATTCACTCCCACCGTCCACACTCTAAATGGATCTTACCCCTCCCCATTCACTCCCACCGTCCACAGTCTAAATGGATCTTAACCCTGCTCGTTCACTCCCACCGTCCACGCTCTAAATGGATCTCACACCTCCCCATTCACTCCCACCGTACACACTCTAAATGGATCTTACCCCTCCCCATTCACTCCCACCGTGCACACTCTAAATGGATCTCACCCCTCCCTATTCACTCCCACCGTCCACGCTCTAAATGGATCTTCCCCTCCCCATTCACTCCCACCGTCCACGCTCTAAATGGATCTTACCCCTCCCCAATCACTCCCACCATCCACAGTCTAAATGTATATCACCCCTCCCCATTCACTCCCACCGTCCGCACTCTAAATGGATCTTACCCCTCCCCATTCACTCCCACCGTCCACACTCTAAATGGATCTTACCCCTTCCCGTTCACTCCCACCCTCCACACTGTAAATGGATCTTATCCCTCCCCATTCAGTACCACCACCAACACTCTAAATGGATCTTACCCCTCCCCGTTCATTCCCACCGCCCACGCTCTAAATGGATCTTACCCCTCCACATTCACTCCCACCGTCCATTTCTAAATCGATCTTACCCCTCCCCATTCACTCCCACCGTCCACACTCTAAATGTATCTTACCCCTCCCCATTAACTCCCACCGTCCACACTCTAAATGGATCTTATCCCTCCCCATTTACACCCACTGCCAACACTCTAAATGGATCTCACCCCTCCCCATTCACTCCCACCATCCACGCTCTAAATGGATCTGACCCCTCCCCATTCACTCCCACCGTCCACACTCCAAATGGATCTTAACCCCCCCAATTCACTCCCACCATCCACACTCTAAATGGATCTTACCCTCCCCGTTCACTCCCAACATCCACGCTCTAAATGGATCTTACCCCTCCCCATTCACTCTTACCGTCCACAGTCTAAATAGATCTTAACCCTCCTCGTTCCCTCCCACCGTCCACGCTCTAAATGGATCTCACCCCTCCCCATTCACTCACACCGTCCACACTCTAAATGGATCTTACCCCTCCCCGTTCACTCCCACCGTCCTCGTTCTAAATGGATCTTACCCCTCCCCATTCACTCCCACCGTACACACTCTAAATGGATCTTACCCCTCCCCTTTAACTCCAACCGTGCACACTCTAAATGGATCTTACCCCTCCCCATTCACTCCCTCCGTCCGCACTCTAAATGGATCTTAACCCTTCACGTTCACTCCCACCGTCCACACTCTGTATGGATCTTACCCCTCCCGATTCACTCCCACCGTCCACACTCTAAATGGATATTACCCCTCCCCATTCACTCCCACCATCCACACTCTAAATGGATCTTACCCCTTCCCGTTCACTCCCACCCTCCACACTCTAAATGGATCTAATCCCTCCCCATTCAGTCCCACTACCAACACTCTAAATGGATCTTATCCCTCCCCATTCATTCCCACCGCCCACTATCTAAATGGATCTTACCACTCCCCGTTCACTCCCACCGTCCACACTCTATATGGATCTTACCCCTCCCCATTCACTCCCACCGTCCACACTCTAAATGGATCTTACCCCTCCCCATTCACTCCCACCGTCCACACTCTAAATGGATCTTACCCCTCCCCATTCACTCCCACCGTCCACAATCTAAATGGATCTTACCCCTCCCCATTCACTCCCACCGTCCACACTCTAAATGGATCTTACCCCTCCCCATTCACTCCCACCGTCCACACTCTAAATGGATCTTACGCATTCCCATTCACTCCCACCGTCCGCACTCTAAATGGATCTTAACCCTCCCCTTTCACTCCCACCGTCTATTTCTAAATGGATCTTATCCCTCCCCATTCACTCCCACCGTCCCCACTCTAAATGGATTTTACCCCTCCCCATTCACTCCCACCGTCCACACTCTAAATGGATCTTAACCCTCCCCATTCACTCCCACCGTCCACGCTCTAAATGGATCTTAACCCTCCCCCTTCACTCCCACCGTCCACACTCTAAATGGATCTTACCCCTCCCCATTCACTCTCACTGTCCACACTCTAAATGGTTCTTAACACTCCCCGTTCACTCCCATCGTCCACGCTCTAAATGGATCTTACCCCTCCCCAATCACACCCACCGTCCACAGTCTAAATTTATCTCACCCCTACCCATTCACTCCCACCGTCCACGCTCTAAATGGACCTTACCCCCCCCATTCACTCCCACCGTCCACACTCTAAATGGATCTTACCCCTCCCCATTAACTCGCACCATCCGCACTCTAAATGGATCTTACCCCTCCCCATTCACTCCCACCGTACACACTCTAAATGGAACTTACCCCTGCCCATTCACTCCCACCGTCCACGCTCTGAATGGATCTCACTCCTCCCAATTCACTCCCACCATCCACACTCTAAATGGATCTTACCCCTCCCCAATCACTCCCACCGTCCACACTCTGAATGGATCTCACCCCTCCCCATTCACTCCCACCGTCCACACTCAAAATGGATCTCACCCCTCCACATTCACTCCCACCGTCCACACTCTAAATGGATCTTACCCCTTCCCATTCACTCCCACCGTCCACAGTCGAAATGGATCTTACCCCTCCCCATTCACTCGCACCGTCCACACTCTAAATGGATCTTACCACTCCCCATTCATCCCACCGTCCACACTCTAAATGGATCTTACCCCTCCCCATTCACTCCCACCGTCCACACTTTAAATGGATCTTAACCCTCCCCATTCACTCCCACCGTCCACGCTCTAAATGGATATCACCCCTCCCCATTCACTCCCACAATCCACACTCTAAATGGATCTTACCCCTCCCCATTCACTCCCTCCGTCCACACTCTAGATGGATCTTACGCCTTCCCATTCACTCCCCCGTCCACAATCTAAATGGATCTTACCCCTCCCCATTCACTCCCACCGTCCACACCCTAAATGGATCTTACCCCTCCACATTCACTCCCACCGTCCACAGTCTAAATGGGTCTTACACCTCCCCATTCACTCCCACAATCCACACTCTAAATGGATCTTACCCCTCCCCATTCACTCCCTCCGTCCACACTCTAGATGGATATTACGCCTTCCCATTCACTCCCCCGTCCACAATCTAAATAGATCTTACCCCTCCCCATTCACTCCCAACGTCCACACTCTAAATGGATCTTACCCCTCCCCATTCACTCCCACCGTCCACAGTCTAAATGGATCTTAACCCTGCTCGTTCACTCCCACCGTCCACGCTCTAAATGGATCTCACACCTCCCCATTCACTCCCACTGTACACACTCTAAATGGATCTTACCCCTCCCCATTCACTCCCACCGTGCACACTCTAAATGGATCTCACCCCTCCCTATTCACTCCCACCGTCCACGCTCTAAATGGATCTTACCCCTCCCCAATCACTCCCACCATCCACAGTCTAAATGTATATCACCCCTCCCCATTCACTCCCACCGTCCGCACTCTAAATGGATCTTACCCCTCCCCATTCACTCCCACCGTCCACACTCTAAATGGATCTTACCCCTTCCCGTTCACTCCCACCCTCCACACTGTAAATGGATCTTATCCCTCCCCATTCAGTACCACCACCAACACTCTAAATGGATCTTACCCCTCCCCGTTCATTCCCACCGCCCACGCTCTAAATGGATCTTACCCCTCCACATTCACTCCCACCGTCCATTTCTAAATCGATCTTACCCCTCCCCATTCACTCCCACCGTCCACACTCTAAATGTATCTTACCCCTCCCCACTAACTCCCACCGTCCACATTCTAAATGGATCTTACCCCTCCCCATTCACTCCCACCGTCCACACTCTAAATGGATCTTATCCCTCCCCATTTACAACCACTGCCAACACTCTAAATGGATCTCACCCCTCCCCATTCACTCCCACCATCCACGCTCTAAATGGATCTGACCCCTCCCCACTCCTCCCACCGTCCACACTCCAAATGGATCTTAACCCTCCCAATTCACTCCCACCGTCCACACTCTAAATGGATCTTACCCCTCCCCGTTCACTCCCACCGTCCACGCTCTAAATGGATCTTACCCCTCCCCATTCACTCTTACCGTCCACAGTCTAAATAGATCTTTTACCCTCCTCGTTCCCTCCCACCGTCCACGCTCTAAATGGATCTCACCCCTCCCCATTCACTCACACCGTCCACACTCTAAATGGATCTTACCCCTCCCCGTTCACTCCCACCGTCCTCGTTCTAAATGGAACTTACCCCTCCCCATTCACTCCCACCGTACACACTCTAAATGGATCTTACCCCTCCCCTTTAACTCCAACCGTGCACACTCTAAATGGATCTTACCCCTCCCCATTCACTCCCACCATCCACACTCTAAATGGATCTTACCCCTTCCCGTTCACTCCCACCCTCCACACTCTAAATGGATCTAATCCCTCCCCATTCAGTCCCACTACCAACACTCTAAATGGATCTTATCCCTCCCCATTCATTCCCACCGCCCACTATCTAAATGGATCTTACCCCTCCCCGTTCACTCCCACCGTCCACACTCTAAATGGATCTTACCCCTCCCCATTCACTCCCACCGTCCACACTCTAAATGGATCTTACCCCTCCCCATTCACTCCCACCGTCCACAATCTAAATGGATCTTACCCCTCCCCATTCACTCCCACCGTCCACACTCTAAATGGATCTTACCCCTCCCCATTCACTCCCACCGTCCACACTCTAAATGGATCTTACGCATTCCCATTCACTCCCACCGTCCACACTCTAAATGGATCTTAACCCTCCCCTTTCACTCCCACCGTCTATTTCTAAATGGATCTTACCCCTCCCCATTCGCTCCCACCGTCCACATTCTAAATGGATCTTACCCCTCCACATTCACTCCCAGCGTCCACACTCTAAATGGATCTTATCCCTCCCCATTCACAGCCACTGCCAACACTCTAAATGGATCTCACCCGTCCCCATTCACTCCCAACGTCCACGCTCTGAATGGATCTCACTCCTCCCCATTCACTCCCACCATTCACGCTCTAAATGGATCTCACCCCTCCGCAATCACTCCTACCGTCCACACTCTAAATGGATCTCAACCCTCCCCATTCACTCCCACCGTCCACACTCTAAATGGATCTTACCACTCCCCATTCACTCCCACCGTCCACACTCTAAATGGATCTTACCCCTTCCCATTCACTCCCACCGTCCACACTCGAAATGGATCTTACCCCTCCCCATTCACTCCCACCGTCCACACTCTAAATGGATCTTACCCCTCACCATTCACTCCCACCGTCCACACTCTAAATGGATTTTATCCCTCCCCATTCACACCTACTGCCAACACTCTAAATGGATCTCACCCCTCCCCATTCACGCCCATCGTCCACACTTTAAATGGATCTTAACCCTCCCCATTCACTCCCACCGTCCACGCTCTAAATGGATATTACCCCTCCCAATTCACTCCCACCGTCCACGCTCTAACTGGATCTTAACCCTCCCCGTTCACTCCCACCGTCCACAGTCTAAATGGATCTTTCCCCTCCCCATTCACTCCCACCGTCCGCACTCTAAATGGATCTTACCCCTTCCCGTTCACTCCCACCCTCCACACTCTAAATGGATCTTATCCCTCCCCATTCACTCCCACCACCAACACTCTAAAAGGATCTTACCCCTCCCCATTAATTCCCACCGCCCATGCTCTGAATGTATCTCACCCCTCCCCATTCACTCCCACCGTCCACACTCTAAATGGATCTTACCCCTGCCCATTCACTCCCACCGTCCACTCTCTAAATGGATCTTATCCCTCCCCATTCACACCCACTGCCAACACTCTAAATGGATCTCACTCCTCCCCATTCACTCCCACCGTACACGCTCTGAATGGATCTCACTCCTCCCCATTCACTCCCACAGTCAACACTCCAACTGGATCTTAACCCTCCCCGTTCACTCCCACCGTCCACACTCTAAATGGATCTTACCCCTCCCCATTCACTCCCACCGTCCACACTCTAAATGGATCTTACCCCTCCCCGTTCACTCCCACCGTCCACACTCTAAATGGATCTCACACCTCCCCATTCACTCCCACAATCCACACTCTAAATGGATCTCACCCCTCCCCATTCACTCCCTCCGTCCACACTCTAGATGGATCTTACGCCTTCCCATCACTCCCCCGTCCACAATCTAAATGGATCGTAACCCTCCCCATTCACTCCCACCGTCCACACTCTAAATGGATCTTATCCCTCCCCACTCAGTCCCACCACCAACACTCTAAATGGATCTTACCCCTCCCCATTCACTCCCACCGTCCACAATCTAAATGGATCTTACCCCTCCCCATTCACTCCCACCGTCCACACTCTAAATGGATCTTACCCCTCCCCATTCACTCCCACCGTCCACACTCTAAATGGATCTTACGCATTCCCATTCACTCCCACCGTCCACACTCTAAATGGATCTTAACCCTCCCCTTTCACTCCCACCGTCTATTTCTAAATGGATCTTACCCCTCCCCTTTCACTCCCACCGTCCGCACTCTAAATAGATCTTACCCCTCCCCGTTCACTCCCACCGACGGACTCTAAATGGATCTTATCCCTTCCCATTCAGTCCCACCAACAACACTCTAAATGGATCTTACCCCTTCCCATTCATTCCCACGGCCCACGCTCTAAATGGATCTTACCCCTCCCCATTCACTCCCACCGTCCGCACTCTAAATAGATCTTACCCCTTCCCATTCACTCCCATCGTCCTCACTCTAAATCAATCTTACCCCTCCCCATTCACTCCCACCGTCCACACTCTAAATGGATCTTATCCCTCCCCATTCACTCCCACCGTCCCCACTCTAAATGCATTTTACCCCTCCCCATTCACTCCCACCGTCCACACTCTAAATGGATCTTAACCCTCCCCATTCACTCCCACCGTCCACGCTCTAAATGGATCTTAACCCTCCCCCTTCACTCCCACCGTCCACACTCTAAATGGATCTTACCCCTCCCCATTCACTCCCACTGTCCACACTCTAAATGGTTCTTAACACTCCCCATTCACTCCCATCGTCCACGCTCTAAATGGATCTTACCCCTCCCCATTCACTCCCACCGTCCACACTCTCAATGGATCTTACCCCTCCCCAATCACTCCCACCGTCCACAGTCTAAATTTATCTCACCCCTCCCCCATTCACTCCCACCGTCCACGCTCTAAATGGATCTTACCCCCCCCATTCACTCCCACCGTCCACACTCTAAATGGATCTTACCCCTCCCCATTAACTCGCACCATCCGCACTCTAAATGGATCTTACCCCTCCCCATTCACTCCCACCGTACACACTCTAAATGGAACTTACCCCTGCCCATTCACTCCAACCGTCCACGCTCTGAATGGATCTCACTCCTCCCAATTCACTCCCACCATCCACGCTCTAAATGGATCTTACCCCTCCCCAATCACTCCCACCGTCCACACTCTGAATGGATCTCACCCCTCCCCATTCACTCCCACCGTCCACACTCTAAATGGATCTCACCCCTCCACATTCACTCCCACCGTCCACACTCTAAATGGATCTTACCTCTTCCCATTCACTCCCACCGTCCACAGTCGAAATGGATCTTACCCCTCCCCATTCACTCGCACCGTCCACACTCTAAATGGATCTTACTACTCCCCATTCACTCCCACCGTCCACACTCTAAATGGATCTCACCCCTCCCCATTCACTCCCACCGTCCACACTTTAAATGGATCTTAACCCTCCCCATTCACTCACACCGTCCACGCTCTAAATGGATATCACCCCTCCCCATTCACTCCCACAATCCACACTCTAAATGGATCTTACCCCTCCCCATTCACTCCCTCCGTCCACACTCTAGATGGATCTTACGCCTTCCCATTCACTACCCCGTCCACAATCTAAATGGATCTTACCCCTCCCCATTCACTCCCACCGTCCACACTCTAAATGGATCTTACCCCTCCCCATTCACTACCACAGTCCACTCTCTAAATGGATCTCACCCCTCCCCATTCACTACCACAGTCCACACTCTGAATGGATCTCACCCCTCCCCATTCACTCCCACCGTTGGCACTCTAAATGGATCTTACCCCTCCCCGTTCACTCCCACCGACGGACTCTAAATGGATCTTACCCCTCCCCATTCACTACCACAGTCCACTCTCTAAATGGATCTCACCCCTCCCCATTCACTACCACAGTCCACACTCTAAATGGATCTCACCCCTCCCCATTCACTCCCACCGTTGGCACTCTAAATGGATCTTACCCCTCCCCGTTCACTCCCACCGTCCACAATCTAAATGGATCTTAACCCTCCCCATTCACTCCCACCGTCCACGCTCTAAATGGATCTTACCCCCCCCCATTCACTCCCACCGTCCACACTCTAAATGGGTCTTACACTTCCCCATTAACTCGCACCATCCGCACTCTAAATGGATCTTACCCCTCCCCATTCACTCCCACCGTACACACTCTAAATGGATCTCACCCCTCCCAATTCACTCCCACCGTCCACACTCTAAATGGATCTTACCCCTCCCCATTCACTCCCTCCGTCCACACTCTAGATGGATCTTACGCCTTCCCATTCAATCCCCCGTCCACAATCTAAATGGATCTTACTCCTCCCCATTCACTCCCACCGTCCACACTCTAAATGGATCTTACCCCTCCACATTCACTCCCACCGTCCACAGTCTAAATGGGTCTTACACCTCCCCATTCACTCCCACCGTCCGCACTCTAAATGGATCTTACCCCTCCCCATTCATTCCCACTGCCCATGCTCTAAATGGATCTTACGCCTCCCCATTCACACCCACCGCCCACTCTCTAAATGGATCTCACCCCTCCCCATTCACTACCACAGTCCACACTCTAAATGGATCTCACCCCTCCCCATTCACTCCCACCGTTGGCACTCTAAATGGATCTTACCCCTCCCCGTTCACACCCACCGTCCACACTCTAAATGGATCTTACCCCTCCCCATTCACTCCCACCGTTCACCCACTAAATGGATCTTACCCCTCCCCATTCACTCCCACCGTCCACACTCTAAATGGATCTTACCCCTTCCCATTCACTCCCACCGCCAACACTCTGAATGGATCTTACCCCTCCCCATTCACTCCCACCGTCCACACTCTAAATGGATCTTACCCCTCCCCGTTCACTCCCAACGTCCGCACTCTAAATGGATCTTACCCCTCCCCGTTCACTCCCACAGTCCACAATCTAAATGGATCTTAACCCTCCCCATTCACTCCCACCAACAACACTCTAAATGGATCTAACCCCTCCCCATTCACTCCCACCGTCCGCACTCTAAATGGATCTTACCCCTCCCCATTCATTCCCACCGCCCATGCTCTAAATGGATCTTACGCCTCCCCATTCACACCCACCGCCCACTCTCTAAATGGATCTCACCCCTCCCCATTCACTACCACAGTCCACACTCTAAATGGATCTCACCCCTCCCCATTCACTCCCACCGTTGGCACTCTAAATGGATCTTACCCCTCCCCGTTCACTCCCACCGACGGACTGTAAATGGATCTTACCCCTCCCCATTCGCTCGCACCATCCACACTCTAAATGGATCTTACCCCTCCCCATTCACTCCCACCGTTCACCCTCTAAATGGATCTTACCCCTTCCCATTCATTCCCACTGCCCACGCTCTAAATGGATCTTACCCCTCCCCATTCACTCCCACCGTCCACACTCTAAATGGATCTTACCCCTCCCCATTCATTCCCACCGCCCATGCTCTAAATGGATCTTACGCCTCCACATTCACACCCACCGCCCACTCTCTAAATGGATCTCACCCCTCCCCATTCACTACCACAGTCCACACTCTAAATGGATCTCACCCCTCCCCATTCACTCCCACCGTTGGCACTCTAAATGGATCTTACCCCTCCCCGTTCACTCCCACCGACGGACTCTAAATGGATCTTACCCCTCCCCATTCACTCGCACCGTCCACACTCTAAATGGATCTTACCCCTCCCCATTCACTCCCACCGTTCACCCTCTAAATGGATCTTACCCCTTCCCATTCATTCCCACTGCCCACGCTCTAAATGGATCTTACCCCTCCCCATTCACTCCCACCGTCCACACTCTAAATGGATCTTACCCCTTCCCATTCACTCCCACCGCCAACACTCTGAATGGATCTTACCCCTCTCCATTCACTCCCACCGTCCACACTCTAAATGGATCTTACCCCTCCCCGTTCACTCCCAACGTCCGCACTCTAAATGGATCTTACCCCTCCCCATTCACTCCCACCGTCCACACTCTAAATGGATCTTACCCCTCCCCGTTCACTTCCACCGTCCACAATCTAAATGGATCTTAACCCTCCCCATTCACTCCCACCACCAACACTCTAAATGGATCTTACCTCTCCCTATTCACTCCCACCGTCCACGCTCTAAGTGGATCTTACCCCTCCCCATTCACTCCCACCGTCCACACTCTAAATGGATCTTACCCCTCCCCGTTCACTCCCACCGTCCACACTCTAAATGGATCTTAACCCTCCCCATTCACTCCCACCGTCCACACTCTGAATGGATCTCACACCTCCCCATTCACTCCCACCGTCCACACTCTAAATGGATCTCACCCCTCCCCATTCATTCCCACCGACCACACTCTAAATGGATCTTACCACTCCCCATTCACTCCCACTGTCCACATTCTAAATGGATCTTATCCCTCCCCCTTCACTCCCACCGTCCACGCTCTAAATGGATCTTACTCCTCCCCATTCACTCCCACTGTCCACACTTTAAATGGTTCTTAACCCTCCCCGTTCACTCCCATCGTCCACATTCTAAATGGATCTCACCCCTCCCCATTCACTCCCACCGTCCACACTCTAAATGGATCTTACGCCTCCCCAATCACTCCCAACGTCCACAGTCTAAATGTATCTCACCACTCCCCATTCACTCCCACCGTCCACACTCGAAATGGATCTTACCCCTCCCCATTCACTCCCACCGTACACACTCTAAATGGATCTAACCCCTCCCCATTAACTCGCAGTGTCCGCACTCTAAATGGATCTTACCCCTCCCCATTCACTCCCACCGTGCACACTCTAAATGGAACTTACCCCTGCCGATTCACTCCAACCGTCCACACTGTAAATGGAACTTACCCCTCCCCATTCACTCCCACCGTGCACACTCTAAATGGATCTCACCCCTCCCCATTCACTCCCACCATCCAAACTCTAAATGGATCTTACCCCTCCCCATTCACTCCCACCGTCCAAACTCTAAATGGATCTTACCCCTGCCCATTCACTCCCACCGTCCACACTCTAAATGGATCTCACCCCTCCCCATTCACTTTCACCGTCCTCGTTCTAAATGGATCTCACACCTCCCCATTCACTCCCACCGTCCGCACTCTAAATGGATCTTACCCCTCCCCATTCATTCCCACCGCCCATGCTCTAAATAGATCTTACGCCTCCCCATTCACACCCACCGCCCACTCTCTAAATGGATCTCACCCCTCCCCATTCACTCCCACTGTCCACACTCTAAATGGATCTCACCCCTCCCCATTCACTCCCACCGTTGGCACTCTAAATGGATCTTACCCCTTCCTGTTCACTCCCACCGTCCGCACTCTAAATGGATCTTAACCCTCCCCGTTCACTCCCACCGACGGACTGTAAATGGATCTTACCCCTCCCCATTCACTCGCACCGTCCACACTCTAAATGGATCTTACCCCTCCCCATTCACTCCCACCGTTCACGCTCTAAATGGATCTTACCCCTCCCCATTCACTCCCACCGTCCACACTCTAAATGGATCTTACCCCTCCCCATTCACTCCCACCGTCCACAATCTAAATGGATCTTAACCCTCCCCATTCACTCCCACCACCAACACTCTAAATGGATCTTACCCCTCCCCATTCACTCCCACCATCCACGCTCTAAATGGATCTTACCCCTCCCTATTCACTCCCACCGTCCACGCTCTAAGTGGATCTTACCCCTCCCCAATCACTCCCACCGTCCACACTCTGAATGGATCTCACCCCTCCCCATTCACTCCCACCGTCCACACTCTAAATGGATCTCACCCCTCCACATTCACTCCCACCGTCCACACTCTAAATGGATCTTACCTCTTCCCATTCACTCCCACCGTCCACAGTCGAAATGGATCTTACCCCTCCCCATTCACTCGCACCGTCCACACTCTAAATGGATCTTACTACTCCCCATTCACTCCCACCGTCCACACTCTAAATGGATCTCACCCCTCCCCATTCACTCCCACCGTCCACACTTTAAATGGATCTTAACCCTCCCCATTCACTCACACCGTCCACGCTCTAAATGGATATCACCCCTCCCCATTCACTCCCACAATCCACACTCTAAATGGATCTTACCCCTCCCCATTCACTCCCTCCGTCCACACTCTAGATGGATCTTACGCCTTCCCATTCACTACCCCGTCCACAATCTAAATGGATCTTACCCCTCCCCATTCACTCCCACCGTCCACACTCTAAATGGATCTTACCCCTCCCCATTCACTACCACAGTCCACTCTCTAAATGGATCTCACCCCTCCCCATTCACTACCACAGTCCACACTCTGAATGGATCTCACCCCTCCCCATTCACTCCCACCGTTGGCACTCTAAATGGATCTTACCCCTCCCCGTTCACTCCCACCGACGGACTCTAAATGGATCTTACCCCTCCCCATTCACTACCACAGTCCACTCTCTAAATGGATCTCACCCCTCCCCATTCACTACCACAGTCCACACTCTAAATGGATCTCACCCCTCCCCATTCACTCCCACCGTTGGCACTCTAAATGGATCTTACCCCTCCCCGTTCACTCCCACCGTCCACAATCTAAATGGATCTTAACCCTCCCCATTCACTCCCACCGTCCACGCTCTAAATGGATCTTACCCCCCCCCATTCACTCCCACCGTCCACACTCTAAATGGGTCTTACACTTCCCCATTAACTCGCACCATCCGCACTCTAAATGGATCTTACCCCTCCCCATTCACTCCCACCGTACACACTCTAAATGGATCTCACCCCTCCCAATTCACTCCCACCGTCCACACTCTAAATGGATCTTACCCCTCCCCATTCACTCCCTCCGTCCACACTCTAGATGGATCTTACGCCTTCCCATTCAATCCCCCGTCCACAATCTAAATGGATCTTACTCCTCCCCATTCACTCCCACCGTCCACACTCTAAATGGATCTTACCCCTCCACATTCACTCCCACCGTCCACAGTCTAAATGGGTCTTACACCTCCCCATTCACTCCCACCGTCCGCACTCTAAATGGATCTTACCCCTCCCCATTCATTCCCACTGCCCATGCTCTAAATGGATCTTACGCCTCCCCATTCACACCCACCGCCCACTCTCTAAATGGATCTCACCCCTCCCCATTCACTACCACAGTCCACACTCTAAATGGATCTCACCCCTCCCCATTCACTCCCACCGTTGGCACTCTAAATGGATCTTACCCCTCCCCGTTCACACCCACCGTCCACACTCTAAATGGATCTTACCCCTCCCCATTCACTCCCACCGTTCACCCACTAAATGGATCTTACCCCTCCCCATTCACTCCCACCGTCCACACTCTAAATGGATCTTACCCCTTCCCATTCACTCCCACCGCCAACACTCTGAATGGATCTTACCCCTCCCCATTCACTCCCACCGTCCACACTCTAAATGGATCTTACCCCTCCCCGTTCACTCCCAACGTCCGCACTCTAAATGGATCTTACCCCTCCCCGTTCACTCCCACAGTCCACAATCTAAATGGATCTTAACCCTCCCCATTCACTCCCACCAACAACACTCTAAATGGATCTAACCCCTCCCCATTCACTCCCACCGTCCGCACTCTAAATGGATCTTACCCCTCCCCATTCATTCCCACCGCCCATGCTCTAAATGGATCTTACGCCTCCCCATTCACACCCACCGCCCACTCTCTAAATGGATCTCACCCCTCCCCATTCACTACCACAGTCCACACTCTAAATGGATCTCACCCCTCCCCATTCACTCCCACCGTTGGCACTCTAAATGGATCTTACCCCTCCCCGTTCACTCCCACCGACGGACTGTAAATGGATCTTACCCCTCCCCATTCGCTCGCACCATCCACACTCTAAATGGATCTTACCCCTCCCCATTCACTCCCACCGTTCACCCTCTAAATGGATCTTACCCCTTCCCATTCATTCCCACTGCCCACGCTCTAAATGGATCTTACCCCTCCCCATTCACTCCCACCGTCCACACTCTAAATGGATCTTACCCCTCCCCATTCATTCCCACCGCCCATGCTCTAAATGGATCTTACGCCTCCACATTCACACCCACCGCCCACTCTCTAAATGGATCTCACCCCTCCCCATTCACTACCACAGTCCACACTCTAAATGGATCTCACCCCTCCCCATTCACTCCCACCGTTGGCACTCTAAATGGATCTTACCCCTCCCCGTTCACTCCCACCGACGGACTCTAAATGGATCTTACCCCTCCCCATTCACTCGCACCGTCCACACTCTAAATGGATCTTACCCCTCCCCATTCACTCCCACCGTTCACCCTCTAAATGGATCTTACCCCTTCCCATTCATTCCCACTGCCCACGCTCTGAATGGATCTTACCCCTCCCCATTCACTCCCACCGTCCACACTCTAAATGGATCTTACCCCTTCCCATTCACTCCCACCGCCAACACTCTGAATGGATCTTACCCCTCTCCATTCACTCCCACCGTCCACACTCTAAATGGATCTTACCCCTCCCCGTTCACTCCCAACGTCCGCACTCTAAATGGATCTTACCCCTCCCCATTCACTCCCACCGTCCACACTCTAAATGGATCTTACCCCTCCCCGTTCACTTCCACCGTCCACAATCTAAATGGATCTTAACCCTCCCCATTCACTCCACCACCAACACTCTAAATGGATCTTACCTCTCCCTATTCACTCCCACCGTCCACGCTCTAAGTGGATCTTACCCCTCCCCATTCACTCCCACCGTCCACACTCTAAATGGATCTTACCCCTCCCCGTTCACTCCCACCGTCCACACTCTAAATGGATCTTAACCCTCCCCATTCACTCCCACCGTCCACACTCTGAATGGATCTCACACCTCCCCATTCACTCCCACCGTCCACACTCTAAATGGATCTCACCCCTCCCCATTCATTCCCACCGACCACACTCTAAATGGATCTTACCACTCCCCATTCACTCCCACTGTCCACATTCTAAATGGATCTTATCCCTCCCCCTTCACTCCCACCGTCCACGCTCTAAATGGATCTTACTCCTCCCCATTCACTCCCACTGTCCACACTTTAAATGGTTCTTAACCCTCCCCGTTCACTCCCATCGTCCACATTCTAAATGGATCTCACCCCTCCCCATTCACTCCCACCGTCCACACTCTAAATGGATCTTACGCCTCCCCAATCACTCCCAACGTCCACAGTCTAAATGTATCTCACCACTCCCCATTCACTCCCACCGTCCACACTCGAAATGGATCTTACCCCTCCCCATTCACTCCCACCGTACACACTCTAAATGGATCTAACCCCTCCCCATTAACTCGCAGTGTCCGCACTCTAAATGGATCTTACCCCTCCCCATTCACTCCCACCGTGCACACTCTAAATGGAACTTACCCCTGCCGATTCACTCCAACCGTCCACACTGTAAATGGAACTTACCCCTCCCCATTCACTCCCACCGTGCACACTCTAAATGGATCTCACCCCTCCCCATTCACTCCCACCATCCAAACTCTAAATGGATCTTACCCCTCCCCATTCACTCCCACCGTCCAAACTCTAAATGGATCTTACCCCTGCCCATTCACTCCCACCGTCCACACTCTAAATGGATCTCACCCCTCCCCATTCACTTTCACCGTCCTCGTTCTAAATGGATCTCACACCTCCCCATTCACTCCCACCGTCCGCACTCTAAATGGATCTTACCCCTCCCCATTCATTCCCACCGCCCATGCTCTAAATAGATCTTACGCCTCCCCATTCACACCCACCGCCCACTCTCTAAATGGATCTCACCCCTCCCCATTCACTCCCACTGTCCACACTCTAAATGGATCTCACCCCTCCCCATTCACTCCCACCGTTGGCACTCTAAATGGATCTTACCCCTTCCTGTTCACTCCCACCGTCCGCACTCTAAATGGATCTTAACCCTCCCCGTTCACTCCCACCGACGGACTGTAAATGGATCTTACCCCTCCCCATTCACTCGCACCGTCCACACTCTAAATGGATCTTACCCCTCCCCATTCACTCCCACCGTTCACGCTCTAAATGGATCTTACCCCTCCCCATTCACTCCCACCGTCCACACTCTAAATGGATCTTACCCCTCCCCATTCACTCCCACCGTCCACAATCTAAATGGATCTTAACCCTCCCCATTCACTCCCACCACCAACACTCTAAATGGATCTTACCCCTCCCCATTCACTCCCACCATCCACGCTCTAAATGGATCTTACCCCTCCCTATTCACTCCCACCGTCCACGCTCTAAGTGGATCTTACCCCTCCCCAATCACTCCCACCGTCCACACTCTAAATGGTTCTTACCCCTCCCCCTTCACTCCCACCGTCCACACTCTAAATGGCTCTTAACCCTCCCCATTCACTCCCACCGTCCACACTCTAAATGGATCTCACACCTCCCCATTCACTCCCACCGTCCACACTCTAAATGGATCTCACCCCTCCCCATTAACTCGCAGCGTCCGCACTCTAAATGGATCTTACCCCTCCCCATTCACTCCCACCGTACACACTCTAAAAGGAACTTACCCCTGCCCATTCACTCCCACCGTCCACACTCTAAATGGTTCTTAACCCTCCCCGTTCACTCCCATCGTCCACGCTCTAAATGGATCTCACCCCTCCCCATTCACTCCCACCGT
This sequence comes from Mobula birostris, assembly GCF_030028105.1. Classification (NCBI taxonomy): domain Eukaryota; kingdom Metazoa; phylum Chordata; class Chondrichthyes; order Myliobatiformes; family Myliobatidae; genus Mobula; species Mobula birostris. The sequence goes on along the minus strand of NW_027276074.1, from coordinate 22,109 downwards.
CCACACTCTAAATGGATCTTACCCCTCCCCAATCACTCCCACCGTTCACAGTCTAAATGTATCTCACCCCTCCCCATTCACTCCCACCGTCCACACTCTAAATGGATCTTACCCCTCCCCATTCACTCCCACCGTCCAAACTCTAAATGGATCTTACCCCTGCCCATTCACTCCCACCGTCCACACTCTAAATGGATCTCACCCCTCCCCATTCACTCCCACCGTCTAAACTCTAAATGGATCTTACCCCTGCCCATTCACTCCCACCGTCCACAATCTAAATGGATCTTATCCCTCCCCATGCAGTCCCACCACCAACACTCTAAAAGGATCTTACCCCTCCCCATTCATTCCCACCGCCCATGCTCTAAATGGATCTTACGCCTCCCCATTCACACCCACCGCCCACTCTGTAAATGGATCTCACCCCTCCCCATTCACTCCCACCATCCACACTCTAAATGGATCTCACCCCTCCCCATTCAATCCCACCGTCGGCACTCTAAATGGATCTTACCCCTCCCCGTTCACTCCCACCGTCCGCACTCTAAATGGATCTTAACCCTCCCCATTAACTCGCAGCGTCCGCACTTTAAATGGATCTTACCCCTCCCCATTCACTCCCACCGTACACACTCTAAATGGAACTTACCCCTGCCCATTCACTCCCACCGTCCACACTCTAAATGGAACTTACCCCTCCCCATTTACTCCCACCGTGCACACTCTGAATGGATCTGTCCCCTCCCCATTCACTCCCATCGTCCACGCTCTAAATGGAGCTCACACCTCCCCATTCACTCCCACCGTCCACACTCTAAATGGATCTTACCCCTCCCCATTCACTCCCACCGTCCACACTCTAAATGGATCTTACCCCTGCCCATTCACTCCCACCGTCCACACTCTAAATGGAACTTACCCCTCCCCATTCACTCCCACCGTGCACACTCTAAATGGATCTGACCCTCCCCATTCACTCCCACCGTCCACACTATAAATGGATGTTACCCCTCCCTATTCACTCCCACCGTCCACATTCTAAATGGATCTTACCCCTCCCCATTCACTCCCACCGTCCACACTCTAAATGCATCTTACCCCTTCCCATTCACTCCCACCGTCCACACTCGAAATGGATCTTACCCCTCCCCATTCACTCGCACCGTCCACACTCTAAATGGATCTTACCCCTCCCCATTCACTCCCACCGTCCACACTCTAAATGGATCTTACCCCTCCCCATTCACTCCCACTGTCCACACTCTAAATGGATTTTATCCCTCCCCATTCACTCCCACTGTCCACACTCTAAATGGATCTTACCCCTCCCCATTCACTCGCACCGTCCACGCTCTAAATGGATCTTACCCCTCCTCATTCACTCCCACCGTCCACACTCTAAATGGATCTTACCCCTCCCCATTCACTCCCACTGTCCACACTCTAAATGGATTTTATCCCTCCCCATTCACACCCACTGCCAACACTCTAAAAGGATCTTACCCCTCCCCATTAATTCCCACCGCCCATGCTCTGAATGGATCTCACCCCACCCCATTCACTCCCACCGTCCACACTCTAAATGGATCTTACCCCTCCCCGTTCACTCCCACCGTCCGCACTCTAAATGGATCTTATCCCTCCCCATTCACACCCACTGCCAACAATCTAACTGGATCTCATTCCTCCCCATTCACTCCCACTGTACACTCTCTGAATGGATCTCACTCCTCCCCATTCAATACCAAAGTCCACACTCTAACTGGATCTTAACCCTCCCCGTTCACTCCCACCGTCCACACTCTAAATGGATCTTACCCCTCCCCATTCACTCCCACCGTCCACACTCTAAATGGATCTCACCCCTCCCCATTCACTCCCACCGTCCACACTCTAGATGGATCTTACGCCTTCCCATCACTCCCCCGTCCACAATCTAAATGGATCTTAACCCTTCCCATTCACTCCCACCGTCCACACTCTAAATGGATCTTACCCCTCCCCATTCACTACCACCGTGCACACTCTAAATGGATCTCACCCCTCCCCATTCACTCCCACCGTCCACACTCTAAATGGATCTTATCCCTCCCCATTCAGTCCCACCACCAACACTCTAAAAGGATCTTACCCGTCCCCATTCATTCCCACCGCCCACTCTCTAAATAGATCTCACCCCTCCCCATTCACTCCCACCGTCCACACTCTAAATTGATCTCACCCCTCCCCATTCACTCCCACCGTCGGCACTCTAAATGGATCTTACACCTCCCCTTTCACTCCCACCGTCCGCACTCTAAATGGATCTTACCCCTCCCCGTTCACTCCCACCGACGGACTCTAAATGGATCTTATCCCTCCCCATTCAGTCCCACCACCAACACTCTAAATGGATCTTACCCCTTCCCATTCATTCCCACAGCCCACGCTCTAAATGGATCTTACCCCTCCCCATTCACTCCCACAGTCCGCACTCTAAATGGATCTTATCCCTCTCTATTCACTCCCACCGTGCACACTCTAAATGGATCTTACCCCACCCCATTCACTCCCACCGTCCCCACTCTAAATGGATTTTACCCCTCCCCATTCACTCCCACCGTCCACACTCTAAATGGATCTTAACCCTCCCCATTCACTCCCACCGTCCACGCTCTAAATGGATCTTAACCCTCCCCCTTCACTCCCACCGTCCACGCTCTAAATGGATCTTACCCCTCCCCATTCACTCCCACTGTCCATACTCTAAATGGATCTTAACCCTCCCCCTTCACTCCCACCGTCCACACTCTAAATGGATCTTACCCCTCCCCATTCACTCCCACTGTCCACACTCTAAATGGTTCTTAACCCTGCCCGTTCACTCCCATCGTCCACGCTCTAAATGGATCTCACCCCTCCCCATTCACTCCCACTGTCCATACTCTAAATGGATCTTACCCCTCCCCAATCACTCCCACCGTCCACAGTCTAAATGTATCTCACCCCTCCCCATTCACTCCCACCGTCCACGCTCTAAATGGATCTTACCCCCCCCATTCACTCCCACCGTCCACACTCTAAATGGATCTTACCCCTCCCCATTAACTCGCACCATCCGCACTCTAAATGGATCTTACCCCTCCCCATTCACTCCCACCGTACACACTCTAAATGGAACTTACCCCTGCCCATTCACTCCCACCGTGCACACTCTAAATGGAACTGTCCCCTCCCCATTCATTCCCACCGCCCACTCTCTAAATGGATCTTTCCCCTCCCCATTCACTCCCACCGTACACACTCTAAATGGAACTTACCCCTCCCCATTCACTACCACCGTGCACACTCTAAATGGAACTGTCCCCTCCCCATTCATTCCCACCGCCCACTCTCTAAATGGATCTTTCCCCTCCCCATACACTCCCACCGTCCATTTCTAAATGGATCTTACCCATCCCCATTCACTCCCACCGTCCACACTCTAAATGTATCTTACCCCTCCCCATTCACTCCCACCATCCACATTCTAAATGGATCTTACCCCTCCCCATTCACTCCCACCGTCCACACTCTAAATGGATCTTACCCCTCCCCGTTCACTCCCACCGTCCTCGTTCTAAATGGATCTCACACCTCCCCATTCACTCCCACAATCCACACTCTAAATGGATCTTACCCCTCCCCATTCACTCCCTCCGTCCACACTCTAGATGGATCTTACGCCTTCCCATTCACTCCAACCGTCCACACTCTAAATGGATCGTACCCCTCCCCATTCACTCCCACCGTCCACACTCTAAATGGATCTTACCCCTCCCCATTCTCTCCCACCGTCCACAGTCTAAATGGGTCTTACACCTCCCCATTCACTCCCACCGTCCGCACTCTAAATGGATCTTACCCCTCCCCATTCATTCCCACCGCCCATGCTCTAAATGGATCTTACGCCTCCCCATTCACACCCACCGCCCACTCTCTAAATGGATCTCACCCCTCCCCATTCACTACCACAGTCCACACTCTAAATGGATCTCACCCCTCCCCATTCACTCCCACCGACGGACTCTTAATGGATCTTACCCCTCCCCATTCACTCGCACCGTCCACACTCTAAATGGATCTCACCCCTTCCCATTCATTCCCACTGCCCACGCTCTAAATGGATCTTACCCCTCCCCATTCACTCCCACCGTCCACACTCTAAATGGATCTTACCCCTTCCCATTCACTCCCACCGCCAACACTCTGAATGGATCTTACCCCTCCCCATTCACTCCCACCGTCCACACTCTAAATGGATCTTACCCCTCTCCGTTCACTCCCAACGTCCGCACTCTAAATGGATCTTACCACTCCCCATTCACTCCCACCGTCCACTCTCTAAATGATTCTTACCCCTCCCCGTTCACTCCCACCGTCCACAATCTAAATGGATCTTAACCCTCCCCATTCACTCCCACCACCAACACTCTAAATGGATCTTACCCCTCCCCATTCACTCCCACCATCCACACTCTAAATGGATCTTAACCCTCCCCCTTCACTCCCACCGTTCACACTCTAAATGGATCTTAACCCTCCCCCTTCACTCCCACCGTCCACGCTCTAAATGGATCTTACCCCTCCCCATTCACTCCCACTGTCCACACTTTAAATGGTTCTTAACCCTCCCCGTTCACTCCCATCGTCCACGCTCTAAATGGATCTCACCCCTCCCCATTCACTCCCACCGTCCACACTCTAAATGGATCTTACCCCTCCCCATTCACTCCCACTGTCCACACTCTAAATGGTTCTTAACCCTCCCCGTTCACTCCCATCGTCCACGCTCTAAATGGATCTCACCCCTCCCCATTCACTCCCACTGTCCATACTCTAAATGGATCTTACCCCTCCCCAATCACTCCCACCGTCCACAGTCTAAGTGTATCTCACCCCTCCCCATTCACTCCCACCGTCCACGCTCTAAATGGATCTTACCCCCCCCATTCACTCCCACCGTCCACACTCTAAATGGATCTTACCCCTCCCCATTAACTCGCACCATCCGCACTCTAAATGGATCTTACCCCTCCCCATTCACTCCCACCGTACACACTCTAAATGGAACTTACCCCTGCCCATTCACTCCCACCGTGCACACTCTAAATGGAACTGTCCCCTCCCCATTCATTCCCACCGCCCACTCTCTAAATGGATCTTTCCCCTCCCCATTCACTCCCACCGTACACACTCTAAATGGAACTTACCCCTCCCCATTCACTCCCACCGTGCACACTCTAAATGGAACTGTCCCCTCCCCATTCATTCCCACCGCCCACTCTCTAAATGGATCTTTCCCCTCCCCATACACTCCCACCGTCCATTTCTAAATGGATCTTACCCATCCCCATTCACTCCCACCGTCCACACTCTAAATGTATCTTACCCCTCCCCATTCACTCCCACCATCCACATTCTAAATGGATCTTACCCCTCCCCATTCACTCCCACCGTCCACACCCTAAATGGATCTTACCCCTCCCCGTTCACTCCCACCGTCCTCGTTCTAAATGGATCTCACACCTCCCCATTCACTCCCACAATCCACACTCTAAATGGATCTTACCCCTCCCCATTCACTCCCTCCGTCCACACTCTAGATGGATCTTACGCCTTCCCATTCACTCCCACCGTCCACACTCTAAATGGATCGTACCCCTCCCCATTCACTCCCACCGTCCACACTCTAAATGGATCTTACCCCTCCCCATTCTCTCCCACCGTCCACAGTCTAAATGGGTCTTACACCTCCCCATTCACTCCCACCGTCCGCACTCTAAATGGATCTTACCCCTCCCCATTCATTCCCACCGCCCATGCTCTAAATGGATCTTACGCCTCCCCATTCACACCCACCGCCCACTCTCTAAATGGATCTCACCCCTCCCCATTCACTACCACAGTCCACACTCTAAATGGATCTCACCCCTCCCCATTCACTCCCACCGACGGACTCTTAATGGATCTTACCCCTCCCCATTCACTCGCACCGTCCACACTCTAAATGGATCTCACCCCTTCCCATTCATTCCCACTGCCCACGCTCTAAATGGATCTTACCCCTCCCCATTCACTCCCACCGTCCACACTCTAAATGGATCTTACCCCTTCCCATTCACTCCCACCGCCAACACTCTGAATGGATCTTACCCCTCCCCATTCACTCCCACCGTCCACACTCTAAATGGATCTTACCCCTCTCCGTTCACTCCCAACGTCCGCACTCTAAATGGATCTTACCACTCCCCATTCACTCCCACCGTCCACTCTCTAAATGATTCTTACCCCTCCCCGTTCACTCCCACCGTCCACAATCTAAATGGATTTTAACCCTCCCCATTCACTCCCACCACCAACACTCTAAATGGATCTTACCCCTCCCCATTCACTCCCACCATCCACACTCTAAATGGATCTTAACCCTCCCCCTTCACTCCCACCGTTCACACTCTAATTGGATCTTAACCCTCCCCCTTCACTCCCACCGTCCACGCTCTAAATGGATCTTACCCCTCCCCATTCACTCCCACTGTCCACACTTTAAATGGTTCTTAACCCTCCCCGTTCACTCCCATCGTCCACGCTCTAAATGGATCTCACCCCTCCCCATTCACTCCCACCGTCCACACTCTAAATGGATCTTACTCCTCCCCATTAACTCGCAGCGTCCGCACTCTAAATGGATCTTACCCCTCCCCATTCACTCCCACCGTACACACTCTAAATGGAACTTACCCCTGCCCATTCACTCCAACCGTCCACACTGTAAATGGAACTTACCCCTCCCCATTCACTCCCACCGTGCACACTCTAAATGGATCTGTCCCCTCCCCATTCACTCCCACCGTCCACACTCTAAATGGATCGTACCCCTCCCCATTCACTCCCACCGTCCACACTCTAAATGGATCTTACCCCTCCCCATTCTCTCCCACCGTCCACAGTCTAAATGGGTCTTACACCTCCCCATTCACTCCCACCGTCCGCACTCTAAATGGATCTTACCCCTCCCCATTCATTCCCACCGCCCATGCTCTAAATGGATCTTACGCCTCCCCATTCACACCCACCGCCCACTCTCTAAATGGATCTCACCCCTCCCCATTCACTCCCACTGTCCACACTTTAAATGGTTCTTAACCCTCCCCGTTCACTCCCATCGTCCACGCTCTAAATGGATCTCACCCCTCCCCATTCACTCCCACCGTACACACTCTAAATGGAACTTACCCCTGCCCATTCACTCCCACCGTCCACACTCTAAATGGAACTTACCCCTCCCCATTCACTCCCACCGTGCACACTCTAAATGGATCTGTCCCCTCCCCATTCACTCCCATCGTCCACGCTCTAAATGGAGCTCACCCCTCCCCATTCACTCCCACCGTCCACACTCTAAATGGATCTTACCCCTCCCCAATCACTCCCACCGTCCACAGTCCAAATGTATCTCACCCCTCCCCATTCACTCCCACCGTCCACACTCTAAATGGATCTTACCCCTCCCCATTCACTCCCACCGTCCACACTCTAAATGGATCTTACCCCTGCCCATTCACTCCCACCGTCCACACTCTAAATGGAACTTACCCCTACCCATTCACTCCCACCGTGCACACTCTAAATGGATCTTACCCCTCCCCATTCACTCCCACCGTCCACACTCTAAATGGATCTTACCCCTCCCCATTCACTCCCACTGTCCACACTCTAAATGGATTTTATCCCTCCCCATTCACTCCCACTGTCCACACTCTAAATGGGTCTTACCCCTCCCCATTCACTCGCACCGTCCACACTCTAAATGGATCTTACCCCTCCTCATTCACTCCCACCGTCCACACTCTAAATGGATCTTACCCCTCCCCATTCACTCCCACTGTCCACACTCTAAATGGATTTTATCCCTCCCCATTCACACCCACTGCCAACACTCTAAAAGGATCTTACCCCTCCCCATTAATTCCCACCGCCCATGCTCTGAATGGATCTCACCCCTCCCCATTCACTCCCACCGTCCACACTCTAAATGGATCTTACCCCTCCCCGTTCACTCCCACCGTCCGCACTCTAAATGGATCTTATCCCTCCCCATTCACACCCACTGCCAACAATCTAAATGGATCTCATTCCTCCCCATTCACTCCCACTGTACACTCTCTGAATGGATCTCACTCCTCCCCATTCACTACCACAGTCCACACTCTAACTGGATCTTAACCCTCCCCGTTCACTCCCACCGTCCACACTCTAAATGGATCTTACCCCTCCCCATTCACTCCCACCGTCCACACTCTAAATGGATCTTACCCCTCCCCGTTCACTCCCACCGTCCACACTCTAAATGGATCTCACCCCTCCCCATTCACTCCCACCGTCCACACTCTGGATGGATCTTACGCCTTCCCATCACTCCCCCGTCCACAATCTAAATGGATCTTAACCCTCCCCATTCACTCCCACCGTCCACACTCTAAATGGATCTTACCCCTCCCCATTCACTACCACCGTGCACACTCTAAATGGATCTCACCCCTCCCCATTCACTCCCACCGTCCACACTCTAAATGGATCTTATCCCTCCCCATTCAGTCCCACCACCAACACTCTAAAAGGATCTTACCCGTCCCCATTCATTCCCACCGCCCACTCTCTAAATGGATCTTACCCCTCCCCATTCACTCGCACCGTCCACACTCTAAATGGATCTTACCCCTCCCCATTCACTCCCACCGTCCACACTCTAAATGGATCTTACCCCTCCCCGTTCACTCCCACCGTCCTCGTTCTAAATGGATCTCACACCTCCCCATTCACTCCCACAATCCACACTCTAAATGGATCTTACCCCTCCCCATTCACTCCCTCCGTCCACACTCTAGATGGATCTTACGCCTTCCCATTCACTCCCACCGTCCACACTCTAAATGGATCGTACCCCTCCCCATTCACTCCCACCGTCCACACTCTAAATGGATCTTACCCCTCCCCATTCTCTCCCACCGTCCACAGTCTAAATGGGTCTTACACCTCCCCATTCACTCCCACCGTCCGCACTCTAAATGGATCTTACCCCTCCCCATTCATTCCCACCGCCCATGCTCTAAATGGATCTTAACCCTCCCCATTCACTCCCACCACCAACACTCTAAATGGATCTTACCCCTCCCCATTCACTCCCACAATCCACGCTCTAAATGGATCTTACCCCTCCCTATTCACTCCCACCGTCCACGCTCTAAGTGGATCTTACCCCTCCCCAATCACTCCCACCGTCCACACTCTAAATGGTTCTTACCCCTCCCCCTTCACTCCCACCGTCCACACTCTAAATGGCTCTTAACCCTCCCCATTCACTCCCACCGTCCACACTCTAAATGGATCTCACACCTCCCCATTCACTCCCACCGTCCACACTCTAAATGGATCTCACCCCTCCCCATTAACTCGCAGCGTCCGCACTCTAAATGGATCTTACCCCTCCCCATTCACTCCCACCGTACACACTCTAAAAGGAACTTACCCCTGCCCATTCACTCCCACCGTCCACACTCTAAATGGTTCTTAACCCTCCCCGTTCACTCCCATCGTCCACGCTCTAAATGGATCTCACCCCTCCCCATTCACTCCCACCGTCCACACTCTAAATGGATCTTACCCCTCCCCAATCACTCCCACCGTTCACAGTCTAAATGTATCTCACCCCTCCCCTTTCACTCCCACCGTCCACACTCTAAATGGATCTTACCCCTCCCCATTCACTCCCACCGTCCAAACTCTAAATGGATCTTACCCCTGCCCATTCACTCCCACCGTCCACACTCTAAATGGATCTCACCCCTCCCCATTCACTCCCACCGTCTAAACTCTAAATGGATCTTACCCCTGCCCATTCACTCCCACCGTCCACAATCTAAATGGATCTTATCCCTCCCCATGCAGTCCCACCACCAACACTCTAAAAGGATCTTACCCCTCCCCATTCATTCCCACCGCCCATGCTCTAAATGGATCTTACGCCTCCCCATTCACACCCACCGCCCACTCTGTAAATGGATCTCACCCCTCCCCATTCACTCCCACCATCCACACTCTAAATGGATCTCACCCCTCCCCATTCAATCCCACCGTCGGCACTCTAAATGGATCTTACCCCTCCCCGTTCACTCCCACCGTCCGCACTCTAAATGGATCTTAACCCTCCCCATTAACTCGCAGCGTCCGCACTTTAAATCGATCTTACCCCTCCCCATTCACTCCCACCGTACACACTCTAAATGGAACTTACCCCTGCCCATTCACTCCCACCGTCCACACTCTAAATGGAACTTACCCCTCCCCATTTACTCCCACCGTGCACACTCTGAATGGATCTGTCCCCTCCCCATTCACTCCCATCGTCCACGCTCTAAATGGAGCTCACACCTCCCCATTCACTCCCACCGTCCACACTCTAAATGGATCTTACCCCTCCCCATTCACTCCCACCGTCCACACTCTAAATGGATCTTACCCCTGCCCATTCACTCCCACCGTCCACACTCTAAATGGAACTTACCCCTCCCCATTCACTCCCACCGTGCACACTCTAAATGGATCTGACACCTCCCCTTTCACTCCCACCGTCCGCACTCTAAATGGATCTTACCCCTCCCCGTTCACTCCCACCGACGGACTCTAAATGGATCTTATCCCTCCCCATTCAGTCCCACCACCAACACTCTAAATGGATCTTACCCCTTCCCATTCATTCCCACAGCCCACGCTCTAAATGGATCTTACCCCTCCCCATTCACTCCCACAGTCCGCACTCTAAATGGATCTTATCCCTCTCTATTCACTCCCACCGTGCACACTCTAAATGGATCTTACCCCACCCCATTCACTCCCACCGTCCCCACTCTAAATGGATTTTACCCCTCCCCATTCACTCCCACCGTCCACAGTCTAAATGGATCTTAACCCTCCCCATTCACTCCCACCGTCCACGCTCTAAATGGATCTTAACCCTCCCCCTTCACTCCCACCGTCCACGCTCTAAATGGATCTTACCCCTCCCCATTCACTCCCACTGTCCATACTCTAAATGGATCTTAACCCTCCCCCTTCACTCCCACCGTCCACACTCTAAATGGATCTTACCCCTCCCCATTCACTCCCACTGTCCACACTCTAAATGGTTCTTAACCCTCCCCGTTCACTCCCATCGTCCACGCTCTAAATGGATCTCACCCCTCCCCATTCACTCCCACTGTCCATACTCTAAATGGATCTTACCCCTCCCCAATCACTCCCACCGTCCACAGTCTAAATGTATCTCACCCCTCCCCATTCACTCCCACCGTCCACGCTCTAAATGGATCTTACCCCCCCCATTCACTCCCACCGTCCACACTCTAAATGGATCTTACCCCTCCCCATTAACTCGCACCATCCGCACTCTAAATGGATCTTACCCCTCCCCATTCACTCCCACCGTACACACTCTAAATGGAACTTACCCCTGCCCATTCACTCCCACCGTGCACACTCTAAATGGAACTGTCCCCTCCCCATTCATTCCCACCGCCCACTCTCTAAATGGATCTTTCCCCTCCCCATTCACTCCCACCGTACACACTCTAAATGGAACTTACCCCTCCCCATTCACTCCCACCGTGCACACTCTAAATGGAACTGTCCCCTCCCCATTCATTCCCACCGCCCACTCTCTAAATGGATCTTTCCCCTCCCCATACACTCCCACCGTCCATTTCTAAATGGATCTTACCCATCCCCATTCACTCCCACCGTCCACACTCTAAATGTATCTTACCCCTCCCCATTCACTCCCACCATCCACATTCTAAATGGATCTTACCCCTCCCATTCACTCCCACCGTCCACACTCTAAATGGATCTTACCCCTCCCCGTTCACTCCCACCGTCCTCGTTCTAAATGGATCTCACACGTCCCCATTCACTCCCACAATCCACACTCTAAATGGATCTTACCCCTCCCCATTCACTCCCTCCGTCCACACTCTAGATGGATCTTACGCCTTCCATTCACTCCAACCGTCCACACTCTAAATGGATCGTACCCCTCCCCATTCACTCCCACCGTCCACACTCTAAATGGATCTTACCCCCTCCCCATTCTCTCCCACCGTCCACAGTCTAAATGGGTCTTACACCTCCCCATTCACTCCCACCGTCCGCACTCTAAATGGATCTTACCCCTCCCCATTCATTCCCACCGCCCATGCTCTAAATGGATCTTACGCCTCCCCATTCACACCCACCGCCCACTCTCTAAATGGATCTCACCCCTCCCCATTCACTACCACAGTCCACACTCTAAATGGATCTCACCCCTCCCCATTCACTCCCACCGACGGACTCTTAATGGATCTTACCCCTCCCCATTCACTCGCACCGTCCACACTCTAAATGGATCTCACCCCTTCCCATTCATTCCCACTGCCCACGCTCTAAATGGATCTTACCCCTCCCCATTCACTCCCACCGTCCACACTCTAAATGGATCTTACCCCTTCCCATTCACTCCCACCGCCAACACTCTGAATGGATCTTACCCCTCCCCATTCACTCCCACCGTCCACACTCTAAATGGATCTTACCCCTCTCCGTTCACTCCCAACGTCCGCACTCTAAATGGATCTTACCACTCCCCATTCACTCCCACCGTCCACTCTCTAAATGATTCTTACCCCTCCCCGTTCACTCCCACCGTCCACAATCTAAATGGATCTTAACCCTCCCCATTCACTCCCACCACCAACACTCTAAATGGATCTTACCCCTCCCCATTCACTCCCACCATCCACACTCTAAATGGATCTTAACCTCCCCCTTCACTCCCACCGTTCACACTCTAAATGGATCTTAACCCTCCCCCTTCACTCCCACCGTCCACGCTCTAAATGGATCTTACCCCTCCCCATTCACTCCCACTGTCCACACTTTAAATGGTTCTTAACCCTCCCCGTTCACTCCCATCGTCCACGCTCTAAATGGATCTCACCCCTCCCCATTCACTCCCACCGTCCACACTCTAAATGGATCTTACCCCTCCCCATTCACTCCCACTGTCCACACTCTAAATGGTTCTTAACCCTCCCCGTTCACTCCATCGTCCACGCTCTAAATGGATCTCACCCCTCCCCATTCACTCCCACTGTCCATACTCTAAATGGATCTTACCCCTCCCCAATCACTCCCACCGTCCACAGTCTAAATGTATCTCACCCCTCCCCATTCACTCCCACCGTCCACGCTCTAAATGGATCTTACCCCCCCCATTCACTCCCACCGTCCACACTCTAAATGGATCTTACCCCTCCCCATTAACTCGCACCATCCGCACTCTAAATGGATGTTACCCCTCCCCATTCACTCCCACCGTACACACTCTAAATGGAACTTACCCCTGCCCATTCACTCCCACCGTGCACACTCTAAATGGAACTGTCCCCTCCCCATTCATTCCCACCGCCCACTCTCTAAATGGATCTTTCCCCTCCCATTCACTCCCACCGTACACACTCTAAATGGAACTTACCCCTCCCCATTCACTCCCACCGTGCACACTCTAAATGGAACTGTCCCCTCCCCATTCATTCCCACCGCCCACTCTCTAAATGGATCTTTCCCCTCCCCATACACTCCCACCGTCCATTTCTAAATGGATCTTACCCATCCCCATTCACTCCCACCGTCCACACTCTAAATGTATCTTACCCCTCCCCATTCACTCCCACCATCCACATTCTAAATGGATCTTACCCCTCCCCATTCACTCCCACCGTCCACACTCTAAATGGATCTTACCCCTCCCCGTTCACTCCCACCGTCCTCGTTCTAAATGGATCTCACACCTCCCCATTCACTCCCACAATCCACACTCTAAATGGATCTTACCCCTCCCCATTCACTCCCTCCGTCCACACTCTAGATGGATCTTACGCCTTCCCATTCACTCCCACCGTCCACACTCTAAATGGATCGTACCCCTCCCCATTCACTCCCCACCGTCCACACTCTAAATGGATCTTACCCCTCCCCATTCATTCCCACCGCCCATGCTCTAAATGGATCTTACGCCTCCCCATTCACACCCACCGCCCACTCTCTAAATGGATCTCACCCCTCCCCATTCACTACCACAGTCCACACTCTAAATGGATCTCACCCCTCCCCATTCACTCCCACCGACGGACTCTTAATGGATCTTACCCCTCCCCATTCACTCGCACCGTCCACACTCTAAATGGATCACACCCCTTCCCATTCATTCCCACTGCCCACGCTCTAAATGGATCTTACCCCTCCCCATTCACTCCCACCGTCCACACTCTAAATGGATCTTACCCCTTCCCATTCACTCCCACCGCCAACACTCTGAATGGATCTTACCCCTCCCCATTCACTCCCACCGTCCACACTCTAAATGGATCTTACCCCTCTCCGTTCACTCCCAACGTCCGCACTCTAAATGGATCTTACCACTCCCCATTCACTCCCACCGTCCACTCTCTAAATGATTCTTACCCCTCCCCGTTCACTCCCACCGTCCACAATCTAAATGGATCTTAACCCTCCCCATTCACTCCCACCACCAACACTCTAAATGGATCTTACCCCTCCCCATTCACTCCCACCATCCACACTCTAAATGGATCTTAACCCTCCCCCTTCACTCCCACCGTTCACACTCTAAATGGATCTTAACCCTCCCCCTTCACTCCCACCGTCCACGCTCTAAATGGATCTTACCCCTCCCATTCACTCCCACTGTCCACACTTTAAATGGTTCTTAACCCTCCCCGTTCACTCCATCGTCCACGCTCTAAATGGATCTCACCCCTCCCCATTCACTCCCACCGTCCACACTCTAAATGGATCTTACTCCTCCCCATTAACTCGCAGCGTCCGCACTCTAAATGGATCTTACCCCTCCCCATTCACTCCCACCGTACACACTCTAAATGGAACTTACCCTGCCCATTCACTCCAACCGTCCACACTGTAAATGGAACTTACCCCTCCCCATTCACTCCCACCGTGCACACTCTAAATGGATCTGTCCCCTCCCCATTCACTCCCACCGTCCACACTCTAAATGGATCGTACCCCTCCCCATTCACTCCCACCGTCCACATTCTAAATGGATCTTACCCCTCCCCATTCTCTCCCACCGTCCACAGTCTAAATGGGTCTTACACCTCCCCATTCACTCCCACCGTCCGCACTCTAAATGGATCTTACCCTCCCCATTCATTCCCACCGCCCATGCTCTAAATGGATCTTACGCCTCCCCATTCACACCCACCGCCCACTCTCTAAATGGATCTCACCCCTCCCCATTCACTCCCACTGTCCACACTTTAAATGGTTCTTACCCTCCCCGTTCACTCCCATCGTCCACGCTCTAAATGGATCTCACCCCTCCCCATTCACTCCCACCGTACACACTCTAAATGGAACTTACCCCTGCCCATTCACTCCCACCGTCCACACTCTAAATGAACTTACCCCTCCCCATTCACTCCCACCGTGCACACTCTAAATGGATCTGTCCCCTCCCCATTCACTCCCATCGTCCACGCTCTAAATGGAGCTCACCCCTCCCCATTCACTCCCACCGTCCACACTCTAAATGGATCTTACCCCTCCCCAATCACTCCCACCGTCCACAGTCCAAATGTATCTCACCCCTCCCCATTCACTCCCACCGTCCACACTCTAAATGGATCTTACCCCTCCCCATTCACTCCCACCGTCCACACTCTAAATGGATCTTACCCCTGCCCATTC
Source organism: Mobula birostris (assembly GCF_030028105.1). Classification (NCBI taxonomy): domain Eukaryota; kingdom Metazoa; phylum Chordata; class Chondrichthyes; order Myliobatiformes; family Myliobatidae; genus Mobula; species Mobula birostris. The sequence goes on along the minus strand of NW_027276074.1, from coordinate 6,263 downwards.
ACTCCCACCGTCCACACTCTAAATGGAACTTACCCCTACCCATTCACTCCCACCGGTGCACACTCTAAATGGATCTGACCCTCCCCATTCACTCCCACCGTCCACACTATAAATGGATGTTACCCCTTCCCATTCACTCCCACCGTCCACACTCGAAATGGATCTTACCCCTCCCCATTCACTCGCACCGTCCACACTCTAAATGGATCTTACCCCTCCCCATTCACTCCCACCGTCCACACTCTAAATGGATCTTACCCCTCCCCATTCACTCCCACTGTCCACACTCTAAATGGATTTTATCCCTCCCCTTTCACTCCCACTGTCCACACTCTAAATGGATCTTACCCCTCCCAATCACTCGCACCGTCCACACTCTAAATGGATCTTACCCCTCCTCATTCACTCCCACCGTCCACACTCTAAATGGATCTTACCCCTCCCCATTCACTCCCACTGTCCACACTCTAAATGGATTTTATCCCTCCCCATTCACACCCACTGCCAACACTCTAAAAGGACCTTACCCCTCCCCATTAATTCCCACCGCCCATGCTCTGAATGGATCTCACCCCTCCCCATTCACTCCCACCGTCCACACTCTAAATGGATCTTACCCCTCCCCGTTCACTCCCACCGTCCGCACTCTAATGGATCTTATCCCTCCCCATTCACACCCACTGCCAACAATCTAAATGGATCTCATTACTCCCCATTCACTCCCACTGTACACTCTCTGAATGGATCTCACTCCTCCCCATTCACTACCACAGTCCACACTCTAACTGGATCTTAACCCTCCCCGTTCACTCCCACCGTCCACACTCTAAATGGATCTTACCCCTCCCCATTCACTCCCACCGTCCACACTCTAAATGGATCTTACCCCTCCCCGTTCACTCCCACCGTCCACACTCTAAATGGATCTCACACCTCCCCATTCACTCCACCGTCCACACTCTGGATGGATCTTACGCCTTCCCATCACTCCCCCGTCCACAATCTAAATGGATCTTAACCCTCCCCATTCACTCCCACCGTCCACACTCTAAATGGATCTTACCCCTCCCCATTCACTACCACCGTGCACACTCTAAATGGATCTCACCCCTCCCCATTCACTCCCACCGTCCACACTCTAAATGGATCTTATCCCTCCCCATTCAGTCCCACCACCAACACTCTAAAAGGATCTTACCCGTCCCCATTCATTCCCACCGCCCACTCTCTAAATGGATCTCACCCCTCCCCATTCACTCCCACCGTCCACACTCTAAATGGATCTTACCCCTCCCCGTTCACTCCCACCGTCCTCGTTCTAAATGGATCTCACACCTCCCCATTCACTCCCACAATCCACACTCTAAATGGATCTTACCCCTCCCCATTCACTCCCTCCGTCCACACTCTAGATGGATCTTACGCCTTCCCATTCACTCCCACCGTCCACACTCTAAATGGATCGTACCCCTCCCCATTCACTCCCACCGTCCACACTCTAAATGGATCTTACCCCTCCCATTCTCTCCAACCGTCCACAGTCTAAATGGGTCTTACACCTCCCCATTCACTCCCACCGTCCGCACTCTAAATGGATCTTACCCCTCCCCATTCATTCCCACCGCCCATGCTCTAAATGGATCTTACGCCTCCCCATTCACACCCACCGCCCACTCTCTAAATGGATCTCACCCCTCCCCATTCACTACCACAGTCCACACTCTAAATGGATCTCACCCCTCCCCATTCACTCTCACCGACGGACTCTAAATGGATCTTACCCCTCCCCATTCACTCGCACCGTCCACACTCTAAATGGATCTCACCCCTTCCCATTCATTCCCACTGCCCACGCTCTAAATGGATCTTACCCCTCCCCATTCACTCCCACCGTCCACACTCTAAATGGATCTTACCCCTTCCCATTCACTCCCACCGCCAACACTCTGAATGGATCTTACCCCTCCCCATTCACTCCCACCGTCCACACTCTAAATGGATCTTACCCCTCCCCGTTCACTCCCAACGTCCGCACTCTAAATGGATCTTACCACTCCCCATTCACTCCCACCGTCCACTCTCTAAATGATTCTTACCCCTCCCCGTTCACTCCCACCGTCCACAATCTAAATGGATCTTAACCCTCCCCATTCACTCCCACCACCAACACTCTAAATGGATCTTACCCCTCCCCATTCACTCCCACCATCCACACTCTAAATGGATCTTAACCCTCCCCCTTCACTCCCACCGTTCACACTCTAAATGGATCTTACCCCTCCCCATTCACTCCCTCCGTCCACACTCTAGATGGATCTTACGCCTTCCCATTCACTCCCACCGTCCACACTCTAAATGGATCGTACCCCTCCCCATTCACTCCCACCGTCCACACTCTAAATGGATCTTACCCCTCCCCATTCATTCCCACCGCCCATGCTCTAAATGGATCTTACGCCTCCCCATTCACACCCACCGCCCACTCTCTAAATGGATCTCACCCCTCCCCATTCACTACCACAGTCCACACTCTAAATGGATCTCACCCCTCCCCATTCACTCCCACCGACGGACTCTTAATGGATCTTACCCCTCCCCATTCACTCGCACCGTCCACACTCTAAATGGATCACACCCCTTCCCATTCATTCCCACTGCCCACGCTCTAAATGGATCTTACCCCTCCCCATTCACTCCCACCGTCCACACTCTAAATGGATCTTACCCCTTCCCATTCACTCCCACCGCCAACACTCTGAATGGATCTTACCCCTCCCCATTCACTCCCACCGTCCACACTCTAAATGGATCTTACCCCTCTCCGTTCACTCCCAACGTCCGCACTCTAAATGGATCTTACCACTCCCCATTCACTCCCACCGTCCACTCTCTAAATGATTCTTACCCCTCCCCGTTCACTCCCACCGTCCACAATCTAAATGGATCTTAACCCTCCCCATTCACTCCCACCACCAACACTCTAAATGGATCTTACCCCTCCCCATTCACTCCCACCATCCACACTCTAAATGGATCTTAACCCTCCCCCTTCACTCCACCGTTCACACTCTAAATGGATCTTAACCCTCCCCCTTCACTCCCACCGTCCACGCTCTAAATGGATCTTACCCCTCCCCATTCACTCCCACTGTCCACACTTTAAATGGTTCTTAACCCTCCCCGTTCACTCCCATCGTCCACGCTCTAAATGGATCTCACCCCTCCCCATTCACTCCCACCGTCCACACTCTAAATGGATCTTACTCCTCCCCATTAACTCGCAGCGTCCGCACTCTAAATGGATCTTACCCCTCCCCATTCACTCCCACCGTACACACTCTAAATGGAACTTACCCCTGCCCATTCACTCAACCGTCCACACTGTAAATGGAACTTACCCCTCCCCATTCACTCCCACCGTGCACACTCTAAATGGATCTGTCCCCTCCCCATTCACTCCCACCGTCCACACTCTAAATGGATCGTACCCCTCCCCATTCACTCCCACCGTCCACACTCTAAATGGATCTTACCCCTCCCCATTCTCTCCCACCGTCCACAGTCTAAATGGGTCTTACACCTCCCCATTCACTCCCACCGTCCGCACTCTAAATGGATCTTACCCCTCCCCATTCATTCCCACCGCCCATGCTCTAAATGGATCTTACGCCTCCCCATTCACACCCACCGCCCACTCTCTAATGGATCTCACCCCTCCCCATTCACTCCCACTGTCCACACTTTAAATGGTTCTTAACCCTCCCCGTTCACTCCCATCGTCCACGCTCTAAATGGATCTCACCCCTCCCCATTCACTCCAACCGTACACACTCTAAATGGAACTTACCCCTGCCCATTCACTCCCACCGTCCACACTCTAAATGGAACTTACCCCTCCCCATTCACTCCCACCGTGCACACTCTAAATGGATCTGTCCCCTCCCCATTCACTCCCATCGTCCACGCTCTAAATGGAGCTCACCCCTCCCCATTCACTCCCACCGTCCACACTCTAAATGGATCTTACCCCTCCCCAATCACTCCCACCGTCCACAGTCCAAATGTATCTCACCCCTCCCCATTCACTCCACCGTCCACACTCTAAATGGATCTTACCCCTCCCCATTCACTCCCACCGTCCACACTCTAAATGGATCTTACCCTGCCCATTCACTCCCACCGTCCACACTCTAAATGGAACTTACCCCTACCCATTCACTCCCACCGTGCACACTCTAAATGGATCTGACCCTCCCCATTCACTCCCACCGTCCACACTATAAATGGATGTTACCCCTTCCCATTCACTCCCACCGTCCACACTCGAAATGGATCTTACCCCTCCCCATTCACTCGCACCGTCCACACTCTAAATGGATCTTACCCCTCCCCATTCACTCCCACCGTCCACACTCTAAATGGATCTTACCCCTCCCCATTCACTCCCACTGTCCACACTCTAAATGGATTTTATCCCTCCCCTTTCACTCCCACTGTCCACACTCTAAATGGATCTTACCCCTCCCCATTCACTCGCACCGTCCACACTCTAAATGGATCTTACCCCTCCTCATTCACTCCCACCGTCCACACTCTAAATGGATCTTACCCCTCCCCATTCACTCCCACTGTCCACACTCTAAATGGATTTTATCCCTCCCCATTCACACCCACTGCCAACACTCTAAAAGGACCTTACCCCTCCCCATTAATTCCCACCGCCCATGCTCTGAATGGATCTCACCCCTCCCCATTCACTCCCACCGTCCACACTCTAAATGGATCTTACCCCTCCCCGTTCACTCCCACCGTCCGCACTCTAAATGGATCTTATCCCTCCCCATTCACACCCACTGCCAACAATCTAAATGGATCTCATTACTCCCCATTCACTCCCACTGTACACTCTCTGAATGGATCTCACTCCTCCCCATTCACTACCACAGTCCACACTCTAACTGGATCTTAACCCTCCCCGTTCACTCCCACCGTCCACACTCTAAATGGATCTTACCCCTCCCCATTCACTCCCACCGTCCACACTCTAAATGGATCTTACCCCTCCCCGTTCACTCCCACCGTCCACACTCTAAATGGATCTCACCCCTCCCCATTCACTCCCACCGTCCACACTCTGGATGGATCTTACGCCTTCCCATCACTCCCCCGTCCACAATCTAAATGGATCTTAACCCTCCCCATTCACTCCCACCGTCCACACTCTAAATGGATCTTACCCCTCCCATTCACTACCACCGTGCACACTCTAAATGGATCTCACCCCTCCCCATTCACTCCCACCGTCCACACTCTAAATGGATCTTATCCCTCCCCATTCAGTCCCACCACCAACACTCTAAAAGGATCTTACCCGTCCCCATTCATTCCCACCGCCCACTCTCTAAATGGATCTCACCCCTCCCCATTCACTCCCACCGTCCACACTCTAAATGGATCTTACCCCTCCCCGTTCACTCCCACCGTCCTCGTTCTAAATGGATCTCACACCTCCCCATTCACTCCCACAATCCACACTCTAAATGGATCTTACCCCTCCCCATTCACTCCCTCCGTCCACACTCTAGATGGATCTTACGCCTTCCCATTCACTCCCACCGTCCACACTCTAAATGGATCGTACCCCTCCCCATTCACTCCCACCGTCCACACTCTAAATGGATCTTACCCCTCCCCATTCTCTCCCACCGTCCACAGTCTAAATGGGTCTTACACCTCCCCATTCACTCCCACCGTCCGCACTCTAAATGGATCTTACCCCTCCCCATTCATTCCCACCGCCCATGCTCTAAATGGATCTTACGCCTCCCCATTCACACCCACCGCCCACTCTCTAATGGATCTCACCCCTCCCCATTCACTACCACAGTCCACACTCTAAATGGATCTCACCCCTCCCCATTCACTCTCACCGACGGACTCTAAATGGATCTTACCCCTCCCCATTCACTCGCACCGTCCACACTCTAAATGGATCTCACCCCTTCCCATTCATTCCCACTGCCCACGCTCTAAATGGATCTTACCCCTCCCCATTCACTCCCACCGTCCACACTCTAAATGGATCTTACCCCTTCCCATTCACTCCCACCGCCAACACTCTGAATGGATCTTACCCCTCCCCATTCACTCCCACCGTCCACACTCTAAATGGATCTTACCCCTCCCCGTTCACTCCCAACGTCCGCACTCTAAATGGATCTTACCACTCCCCATTCACTCCCACCGTCCACTCTCTAAATGAT
>NW_027276073.1:0-45211 GCF_030028105.1 Mobula birostris | reverse complement strand
AAACACACACGAGCGTGGGAGAACTGTTGGAGCACCCCAAGAAAACACACACGAGCGTGGGAGGAGGCTGGAGCACCCAGAGGAAACGCATACGAGTCTGGGAGGAGGCTGGAGCACACAGAGGAATCGCACACGAGCGTGGGAGTTGGCTGGAGCACCCAGAGGAAATGCACACGAGCGAGGGAGGAGGCTAGAGCACCCAGAGGAAACGCACACGAGCGTGGGAGGAATCTTGAGCACCCAGAGGAAACACACACGAGCGTGGGAGAACGTTGGAGCACCCCCGAGGAAACACACATGAGCGTGGGAGGAGGCTGGAGCACTCAGAGGAAACGCACACGAGCGTGGGAGGAGGCTGGAGCACCCAGATGAAACGCACACAAGCGTGGGAGGAATCTGGAGCACCCACAGGAAATACAGACGACCATGGGAGGAGGCTGGAGCGCTCAGAGGAAATACACACTCGCGTGGGAGGAGGCTGGAGCACTCAGAGGAAACACACACGAGGGTGGGAGGAGGCTGGAGCACCCAGAGGAAACACACACGAGCGTGGGAGGAGGCTGGAGCACCCCGAGGAAACACACATGAGCGTGGGAGGAGGCTGGAGCACCCAGAGGAGACACACACGAGCGCAGGAGGAGGCTGGAGCATCCAGAGCAAACACACATGAGCGTGAGAGGAGGCTGGAGCACCCAGAGGAAACGCACACGAGCGTGGGAGGAGGCTGGAGCACCCAGATGAAACGCACACAAGCGTGGGATGAATCTGGAGCATCCAGAGGAAACACACATGAGCGTGGGGAACTCTGGAGCACACAGAGGAAACGCACTTGAGAGTGGGACGAGGATGGAGCACCCAGAGGAAACGCACACGAGCGTGGGAGGAGGCTGGAGCACTCAGAGGAAACGCACACGAGCGTGGGAGGAGGCTGGATACCCAGAGGAAACGCACACAAGCGTCGGATGAATCTGGAGCATCCAGAGGAAACACACATGAGCGTGGGGAACGCTGGAGCCCCCAGAGGAAACACACACGTGCGTGGGAGGAGGCTGGAGCTCCCAGAGGAAACACTCACTAGCGTGGGAGGAATCTGGAGCACCCAGAGGAAACACACACGAGCGTGGGAGAACGCTGGAGCACACAGAGGAAACACACGCGAGCGTGGGAGAATGCTGGAGCACCTAGAGGACACACACACGAGCGTGGGAGGAGGCTGGAGCACCCAGAAGAAACGCATACGAGTCTGGGAGGAGGCTGGAGCACACAGAGGAATCGCACACGAGCGTGGGACGAGGATGGAGCACCCAGAGGAAAAGCACACGAGCGTGGGAGGAATCTGGAGCACCCACAGGAAATACACACGACCATGGGAGGAGGCTGGAGCGCTCAGAGGAAATACACACTCGCGTGGGAGGAGGCTGGAGCACTCAGAGGAAACACACACGAGGGTGGGAGGAGGCTGGAGCACCCAGAGGAAACACACACGAGCGTGGGAGGAGGCTGGAGCACCCCGAGGAAACACACATGAGCGTGGGAGGAGGCTGGAGCACCCAGAGGAGACACACACGAGCGCGGGAGGAGGCTGGAGCATCCAGAGCAAACACACATGAGCGTGGAAGGAGGCTGGAGCACCCAGAGGAAACGCACACGAGCGTGGGAGGAGGCTGGAGCACCCAGATGAAACGCACACAAGCGTGGGATAAATCTGGAGCATCCAGAGGAAACACACATGAGCGTGGGGAACGCTGGAGCACCCAGAGGAAACGCACTTGAGAGTGGGACGAGGATGGAGCACCCAGAGGAAAAGCACACGAGTGTGAGAGGAGGCTGGAGAAGCCAGAGGAAATGCACACGAGCGTGGGAGGAGGCTAGAGCACCCAGAGGAAACGCACACGAGCGTGGGAGGAATATGGAGCACCCAGAGGAAACACACACGACCATGGGAGGAGGCTGGAGCACCCAGAGGAAATACACACTCGCGTGGGAGGAGGATGGAGCACCCAGAGGAAACACACACGAGCGTGGGAGGAGGCTGGAGCACCCAGAGGAAACGCACACGAGCGTGGGAGGAGGCTGGAGCACCCAGAGGAAACGCACACGAGCGTGGGAGGAGGCTGGATACCCAGAGGAAACGCACACAAGCGTCGGATGAATCTGGAGCATCCAGAGGAAACACTCACTAGCGTGGGAGGAATCTGGAGCACCCAGAGGAAACACACACGAGCGTGGGAGAACGCTGGAGCACACAGAGGAAACACACGCGAGCGTGGGAGAATGCTGGAGCACCTAGAGGACACACACACGAGCGTGGGAGAACGCTGGAGCACCCCGAGGAAACACATGAGCGTGGGAGGAGGCTGGAGCACCCAGAAGAAACACACACGAGCGTGGGACAACGCCGGAGCACCGAGAGGAAACACACACTAGCGTAGGAGGAGGCTGGAGCACCCAGAGGAAATGAACACGAAGTGGGAGGAGGATAGAGCACCCAGAGGAAACGCACACGTGCGTGGGACAACGCTGGAGCACCCAGACGAAACGCACACGAGCGTGGGAGGAGGCTGGAGCACCCAGAGGAAACGCACACGAGCTTGGGAGGAGGCTGGAGCACCCAGAAGAAACGCATACCTGTGTTGGAGGAGGCTGGAGCACCCAGAGGAATCGCACACAAGCGTGGGATGAATCTGGAGCATCCAGAGGAAACACACATGAGCGTGGGGAGCTCTGGAGCACCCAGAGGAAACGCACATGACAGTGGGACGAGGATGGAGCACCCAGAGAAAACACACACGAACGTGGGAGAACGCTGGAGCCCCCAGAGGAAACACACACGTGCGTGGGAGGAGGCTGGAGCACACAGAGGAAACACACACAAGCGTCGGATGAATCTGGAGCATCCAGAGGAAACACACATCAGCGTGGGGAATGCTGGAGCACCCAGTGGAAACACACACGTGCGTGGGAGGAATCTAGAGCACCCAGAGGAAACGCACATGAGAGTGGGAGGAGGCTGGAGCTCCCAGAGGAAACACTCACTAGCGTTGGAGAACGCTGGAGCACCCAGAGGAAACACACACGAGCGCGGTAAGAGGCTGGAGCACCCAGAGGAAAGACACACGAGCGTGGGAGGAGGCTGGAGCACCCAAAGGAAACGCACACGAGCGTGGGAGGAGGCTGGATACCCAGAGGAAACGCACACAAGCGTCGGATGAATCTGGAGCATCCAGAGGAAACACACATGAGCGTGGGGAACGCTGAAGCACCCAGAGGAAACACACACGTGCGTGGGAGGAATCTAGAGCACCCAGAGGAAACGCACATGAGAGTGGGAGGAGGCTGGAGCTCCCAGAGGAAACACTCACTAGCGTGGAGGAATCTGGAGCACCCAGAGGAAACACACACGAGCGTGGGAGAACGCTGGAGCACCCAGAGGAAACGCAGACCAGCGTAGGAGGAGGCTGGAGCACCCAGAGGAAATGCACATGACCGTGGGAGGAGGCTGGAGCACCCGGAGGAAATGCACACGACCGTGGGAAGACGCTGGAGCACCCAAAGGAAACACACACGAGCGTGGGAGGAGGCTGGAGCACCCAGAGGAAACGCACAGGAGCGGGGGAGGAGGCTGGAGCACCGAGAGGAAACGCACACGAGCGTGGGAGGAGGCTGGAGCACCGAGAGGAAATGCACACGAGTGTGGGAGGAGGCTGGAGCACCCAGAGGAAACGCACACGAGCGTGGGAGGAGGCTGGAGCACTCAGAGGAAACGCACACGAGCGTGGGAGCAGGCTGGAGTACCCAGAGGAAACGCATACGAGTGTGGGAGGAGGCTGGAGCACCCGGAGGAAACGCACACGAGCGTGGGAGGAGGCTGGAGCACCCAGAGGAAACACTCACTAGCGTGGGAGGAATCTGGAGCATCCAGAGGAAACACACACGAGCGTGGGAGGAGGCTGGAGCACCCAGAGGAAACACACACGAGCGTGGGAGAACGCTGGAGCACCCAGAGGAAACACACACTAGCGTAGGAGGAGGCTCTAGCACCCAGAGGAAATGCACACGACCGTGGGAGGAGGCTGGAGCACCCGGAGGAAATGCACACGACCGTGGGAGGAGGCTGGAGCACCCAGAGGAAACACACACGAGCGTGGGAGAACTGTTGGAGCACCCCAAGAAAACACACACGAGCGTGGGAGGAGGCTGGAGCACCCAGAGGAAACGCATACGAGTCTGGGAGGAGGCTGGAGCACACAGAGGAATCGCACACGAGCGTGGGAGTTGGCTGGAGCACCCAGAGGAAATGCACACGAGCGAGGGAGGAGGCTAGAGCACCCAGAGGAAACGCACACGAGCGTGGGAGGAATCTTGAGCACCCAGAGGAAACACACACGAGCGTGGGAGAACGTTGGAGCACCCCCGAGGAAACACACATGAGCGTGGGAGGAGGCTGGAGCACTCAGAGGAAACGCACACGAGCGTGGGAGGAGGCTGGAGCACCCAGATGAAACGCACACAAGCGTGGGAGGAAGCTGGAGCACCCACAGGAAATACAGACGACCATGGGAGGAGGCTGGAGCGCTCAGAGGAAATACACACTCGCGTGGGAGGAGGCTGGAGCACTCAGAGGAAACACACACGAGGGTGGGAGGAGGCTGGAGCACCCAGAGGAAACACACACGAGCGTGGGAGGAGGCTGGAGCACCCCGAGGAAACACACATGAGCGTGGGAGGAGGCTGGAGCACCCAGAGGAGACACACACGAGCGCGGGAGGAGGCTGGAGCATCCAGAGCAAACACACATGAGCGTGAGAGGAGGCTGGAGCACCCAGAGGAAACGCACACGAGCGTGGGAGGAGGCTGGAGCACCCAGATGAAACGCACACAAGCGTGGGATGAATCTGGAGCATCCAGAGGAAACACACATGAGCGTGGGGAACGCTGGAGCACACAGAGGAAACGCACTTGAGAGTGGGACGAGGATGGAGCACCCAGAGGAAACGCACACGAGCGTGGGAGGAGGCTGGAGCACTCAGAGGAAACGCACACGAGCGTGGGAGGAGGCTGGATACCCAGAGGAAACGCACACAAGCGTCGGATGAATCTGGAGCATCCAGAGGAAACACACATGAGCGTGGGGAACGCTGGAGCCCCCAGAGGAAACACACACGTGCGTGGGAGGAGGCTGGAGCTCCCAGAGGAAACACTCACTAGCGTGGGAGGAATCTGGAGCACCCAGAGGAAACACATACGAGCGTGGGAGAACGCTGGAGCGCACAGAGGAAACAGACGCGAGCGTGGGAGAATGCTGGAGCACCGAGAGGAAACACACACTAGCGTAGGAGGAGGCTGGAGCACCCAGAGGAAATGAACACGAAGTGGGAGGAGGATGGAGCACCCAGAGGAAACGCACACGTGCGTGGGACAACGCTGGAGCACCCAGACGAAACGCACACAAACGTGGGATGAATCTGGAGCATCCAGAGGAAACACACATGAGCGTGGGGAACTCTGGAGCACCCAGAGGAAACACACACGAGCGTGGGAGAACGCTGGAGCACCCAGAGGAAACACACACTAGCGTAGGAGGAGGCTCTAGCACCCAGAGGAAATGCACACGACCGTGGGAGGAGGCTGGAGCACCCGGAGGAAATGCACACGACCGTGGGAGGAGGCTGGAGCACCCAGAGGAAACACACACGAGCGTGGGAGAACTGTTGGAGCACCCCAAGAAAACACACACGAGCGTGGGAGGAGGCTGGAGCACCCAGAGGAAACGCATACGAGTCTGGGAGGAGGCTGGAGCACACAGAGGAATCGCACACGAGCGTGGGAGTTGGCTGGAGCACCCAGAGGAAATGCACACGAGCGAGGGAGGAGGCTAGAGCACCCAGAGGAAACGCACACGAGCGTGGGAGGAATCTTGAGCACCCAGAGGAAACACACACGAGCGTGGGAGAACGTTGGAGCACCCCCGAGGAAACACACATGAGCGTGGGAGGAGGCTGGAGCACTCAGAGGAAACGCACACGAGCGTGGGAGGAGGCTGGAGCACCCAGATGAAACGCACACAAGCGTGGGAGGAATCTGGAGCACCCACAGGAAATACAGACGACCATGGGAGGAGGCTGGAGCGCTCAGAGGAAATACACACTCGCGTGGGAGGAGGCTGGAGCACTCAGAGGAAACACACACGAGGGTGGGAGGAGGCTGGAGCACCCAGAGGAAACACACACGAGCGTGGGAGGAGGCTGGAGCACCCCGAGGAAACACACATGAGCGTGGGAGGAGGCTGGAGCACCCAGAGGAGACACACACGAGCGCGGGAGGAGGCTGGAGCATCCAGAGCAAACACACATGAGCGTGAGAGGAGGCTGGAGCACCCAGAGGAAACGCACTCGAGCGTGGGAGGAGGCTGGAGCACCCAGATGAAACGCACACAAGCGTGGGATGAATCTGGAGCATCCAGAGGAAACACACATGAGCGTGGGGAACTCTGGAGCACACAGAGGAAACGCACTTGAGAGTGGGACGAGGATGGAGCACCCAGAGGAAACGCACACGAGCGTGGGAGGAGGCTGGAGCACTCAGAGGAAACGCACACGAGCGTGGGAGGAGGCTGGATACCCAGAGGAAACGCACACAAGCGTCGGATGAATCTGGAGCATCCAGAGGAAACACACATGAGCGTGGGGAACGCTGGAGCCCCCAGAGGAAACACACACGTGCGTGGGAGGAGGCTGGAGCTCCCAGAGGAAACACTCACTAGCGTGGGAGGAATCTGGAGCACCCAGAGGAAACACACACGAGCGTGGGAGAACGCTGGAGCACACAGAGGAAACACACGCGAGCGTGGGAGAATGCTGGAGCACCTAGAGGACACACACACGAGCGTGGGAGAACGCTGGAGCACCCCGAGGAAACACATGAGCGTGGGAGGAGGCTGGAGCACCCAGAAGAAACACACACGAGCGTGGGACAACGCTGGAGCACCGAGAGGAAACACACACTAGCGTAGGAGGAGGCTGGAGCACCCAGAGGAAATGAACACGAAGTGGGAGGAGGATGGAGCACCCAGAGGAAACGCACACGTGCGTGGGACAACGCTGGAGCACCCAGACGAAACGCACACAAACGTGGGATGAATCTGGAGCATCCAGAGGAAACACACATGAGCGTGGGGAACTCTGGAGCACCCAGAGGAAACGCACATGACAGTGGGACGAGGATGGAGCACCCAGAGGAAACACACACGAACGTGGGAGAACGCTGGAGCTCCCAGAGGAAACACACGCGAGCGTGGGAGAATGCTGGAGCACCTAGAGGACACACACACGAGCGTGGGAGAACGCTGGAGCACCCCGAGGAAACACATGAGCGTGGGAGGAGGCTGGAGCACCCAGAAGAAACACACACGAGCGTGGGACAACGCTGGAGCACCGAGAGGAAACACACACTAGCGTAGGAGGAGGCTGGAGCACCCAGAGGAAATGAACACGAAGTGGGAGGAGGATGGAGCACCCAGAGGAAACGCACACGTGCGTGGGACAACGCTGGAGCACCCAGACGAAACGCACACAAACGTGGGATGAATCTGGAGCATCCAGAGGAAACACACATGAGCGTGGGGAACTCTGGAGCACCCAGAGGAAACGCACATGACAGTGGGACGAGGATGGAGCACCCAGAGGAAACACACACGAACGTGGGAGAACGCTGGAGCCCCCAGAGGAAACACACACGTGCGTGGGAGGAGGCTGGAGCACCCAGAGGAAAGACACACGAGCGTGGGAGGAGGCTGGAGCACCCAGAGGAAACGCACACGAGCGTGGGAGGAGGCTGGATACCCAGAGGAAACGCACAAAAGCGTCGGATGAATCTGGAGCATCCAGAGGAAACACACATGAGCGTGGGGAACGCTGAAGCACCCAGAGGAAACACACACGTGCGTGGGAGGAATCTAGAGCACCCAGACGAAACGCACATGAGAGTGGGAGGAACCTGGAGCTCCCAGAGGAAACACTCACTAGCGTGGGAGGAATCTGGAGCACCCAGAGGAAACACACACGAGCGTGGGAGAACGCTGGAGCACCCAGAGGAAACGCACACCAGCGTAGGAGGAGGCTGGAGCACCCAGAGGAAATGCACACGACCGTGGGAGGAGGCTGGAGCACCCGGAGGAAATGCACACGACCGTGGGAAGAGGCTGGAGCACCCAGAGGAAACCGCACAGGAGCGGGGGAGGAGGCTGGAGCACCGAGAGGAAACGCACACGAGCGTGGGAGGAGGCTGGAGCACCCAGAGGAAATGCACACGAGCGTGGGAGGAGGCTGGAGCACCCAGAGGAAACGCACACGAGCGTGGGAGGAGGCTGGAGCACTCAGAGGAAACGCACACGAGCGTGGGAGCAGGCTGGAGTACCCAGAGGAAACGCATACGAGTGTTGGAGGAGGCTGGAGCACCCAGAGGAATCGCACACAAGCGTGGGATGAATCTGGAGCATCCAGAGGAAACACACATGAGTGTGGGGAACGCTGGAGCACCCAGAGGAAACGCACATGACAGTGGGACGAGGGTGGAGCACCCAGAGGAAAAGCACACGAGCGTGAGAGGAGGCTGGAGAACCCAGAGGAAACAAACACGAGTGTGGGAGCAGACTGGAGTACCCAGAGGAAACACACACGAGCGTGAGAGGAATCTCGAGCACCCAGAGGAAATGCACATGAGAGTGGGAGGAGGCTGGAGCTCCCAGAGGAAACACTCACTAGCGTGGGAGGAATCTGGAGCACCCAGAGGAAACACACACGAGCGTGGGAGAACGTTGGAGCACCCCGAGGAAACACACATGAGCGTGGGGAACGCTGGAGCATCCAGAGGACACACACACGAGCGTGGGAGAACGCTGGAGCACCCCGAGGAAACACATGAGCGTGGGAGGAGGCTGGAGCACCCAGAAGAAATGCACACGACCGTGGGAGGAGGCTGGAGCACCCGGAGGAAATGCACACGACCGTGGGAGAACGCTGGAGCACACAGAGGATACACACAGGAGCGTGGGAGAACGCTGGAGCACCCAGAAGAAACATACACGAGCGTGGGAGGAGGCTGGAGCACCCAGAGGAAACACACACGAGCGTGGGAGGAGGCTGAAGCACCCAGAGGAAACACACACGAGCGTGGGAGGAGGCTGGAGCACACAGAGGAAACACACACAAGCGTCGGATGAATCTGGAGCATCCAGAGAAACACACATGAGCGTGGGGAATGCTGGAGCACCCAGTGGAAACACACACGTGCGTGGGAGGAATCTAGAGCACCCAGAGGAAACGCACATGAGAGTGGGAGGAGGCTGGAGCTCCCAGAGGAAACACTCACGAGCGTTGGAGAACGCTGGAGCACCCAGAGGAAACACACACGAGCGCGGTAAGAGGCTGGAGCACCCAGAGGAAAGACACACGAGCGTGGGAGGAGGCTGGAGCTCCCAGAGGAAACACTCACTAGCGTGGAGGAATCTGGAGCACCCAGAGGAAACACACACGAGCGTGGGAGAACGCTGGAGCACCCAGAGGAAACGCTGACCAGCGTAGGAGGAGGCTGGAGCACCCAGAGGAAATGCACATGACCGTGGGAGGACGCTGGAGCACCCGGAGGAAATGCACACGACCGTGGGAAGAGGCTGGAGCACCCAAAGGAAACACACACGAGCGTGGGAGGAGGCTGGAGCACCCAGAGGAAACGCACAGGAGCGGGGGAGGAGGCTGGAGCACCGAGAGGAAACGCACACGAGCGTGGGAGGAGGCTGGAGCACCCAGAGGAAATGCACACGAGTGTGGGAGGAGGCTGGAGCACCCAGAGGAAACGCACACGAGCGTGGGAGGAGGCTGGAGCACTCAGAGGAAACGCACACGAGCGTGGGAGCAGGCTGGAGTACCCAGAGGAAACGCATACGAGTGTTGGAGGAGGCTGGAGCACCCAGAGGAATCGCACACAAGCGTGGGATGAATCTGGAGCATCCAGAGGAAACACACATGAGTGTGGGGAACGCTGGAGCACCCAGAGGAAACGCACATGACAGTGGGACGAGGATGGAGCACCCAGAGGAAAAGCACACGAGCGTGAGAGGAGGCTGGAGCAACCAAAGGAAACACACACGAGCGTGGGAGGAGGCTAGAGCACCCAGAGGCAACGCACACGAGTGTGGGAGGAGGCTGGAGCACCCGGAGGAAACGCACACGAGCGTGGGAGGAATCTGGAGCATCCAGAGGAAACACACACGAGCGTGGGAGGAGGCTGGAGCACCCAGAGGAAACACACACGAGCGTGGGAGAACGCTGGAGCACCCAGAGGAAACACACACTAGCGTAGGAGGAGGCTCTAGCACCCAGAGGAAATGCACACGACCGTGGGAGGAGGCTGGAGCACCCGGAGGAAATGCACACGACCGTGGGAGGAGGCTGGAGCACCCAGAGGAAACACAAACGATCGTGGGAGAACTGTTGGAGCACCCCAAGAAAACACACACGAGCGTGGGAGGAGGCTGGAGCACCCAGAGGAAACGCATACGAGTCTGGGAGGAGGCTGGAGCACACAGAGGAATCGCACACGAGCGTGGGAGTTGGCTGGAGCACCCAGAGGAAATGCACACGAGCGAGGGAGGAGGCTAGAGCACCCAGAGGAAACGCACACGAGCGTGGGAGGAATCTTGAGCACCCAGAGGAAACACACACGAGCGTGGGAGAACGTTGGAGCACCCCCGAGGAAACACACATGAGCGTGGGAGGAGGCTGGAGCACTCAGAGGAAACGCACACGAGCGTGGGAGGAGGCTGGAGCACCCAGATGAAACGCACACAAGCGTGGGAGGAATCTGGAGCACCCACAGGAAATACAGACGACCATGGGAGGAGGCTGGAGCGCCCAGAGCAAACACACATGAGCGTGGGAGGAGGCTGGAGCACCCAGAGGAAACGCACACGAGCGTGGGAGGAGGCTGGAGCACCCAGATGAAACGCACACAAGCGTGGGATGAATCTGGAGCATCCAGAGGAAACACACATGAGCGTGGGGAACGCTGGAGCACCCAGAGGAAACGCACTTGAGAGTGGGACGAGGATGGAGCACCCAGAGGAAAAGCACACGAGTGTGAGAGGAGGCTGGAGAAGCCAGAGGAAATGCACACGAGCGTGGGAGGAGGCTAGAGCACCCAGAGGAAACGCACACGAGCGTGGGAGGAATATGGAGCACCCAGAGGAAACACACACGACCATGGGAGGAGGCTGGAGCACCCAGAGGAAATACACACTCGCGTGGGAGGAGGATGGAGCACCCAGAGGAAACACACACGAGCGTGATAGGAGGCTGGAGCACCCAGAGGAAACGCACACGAGCGTGGGAGGAGGCTGGAGCACTCAGAGGAAACGCACACGAGCGTGGGAGGAGGCTGGATACCCAGAGGAAACGCACACAAGCGTCGGATGAATCTGGAGCATCCAGAGGAAACACACATGAGCGTGGGGAACGCTGGAGCCCCCAGAGGAAACACACACGTGCGTGGGAGGAGGCTGGAGCTCCCAGAGGAAACACTCACTAGCGTGGGAGGAATCTGGAGCACCCAGAGGAAACACACACGAGCGTGGGAGAACGCTGGAGCACACAGAGGAAACACACGCGAGCGTGGGAGAATGCTGGAGCACCTAGAGGACACACACACGAGCGTGGGAGAACGCTGGAGCACCCCGAGGAAACACATGAGCGTGGGAGGAGGCTGGAGCACCCAGAAGAAACACACACGAGCGTGGGACAACGCTGGAGCACCGAGAGGAAACACACACTAGCGTAGGAGGAGGCTGGAGCACCCAGAGGAAATGAACACGAAGTGGGAGGAGGATGGAGCACCCAGAGGAAACGCACACGTGCGTGGGACAACGCTGGAGCACCCAGACGAAACGCACACAAACGTGGGATGAATCTGGAGCATCCAGAGGAAACACACATGAGCGTGGGGAACTCTGGAGCACCCAGAGGAAACGCACATGACAGTGGGACGAGGATGGAGCACCCAGAGGAAAAGCACACGAGCGTGAGAGGAGGCTGGAGCAACCAAAGGAAACACACACGAGCGTGGGAGGAGGCTAGAGCACCCAGAGGCAACGCACACGAGTGTGGGAGGAGGCTGGAGCACCCGGAGGAAACGCACACGAGCGTGGGAGGAGGCTGGAGCACCCAGAGGAAACACTCACTAGCCTGGGAGGAATCTGGAGCATCCAGAGGAAACACACACGAGCGTGGGAGGAGGCTGGAGCACCCAGAGGAAACACACACGAGCGTGGGAGAACGCTGGAGCACCCCGAGGAAACACACACTAGCGTAGGAGGAGGCTCTAGCACCCAGAGGAAATGCACACGACCGTGGGAGGAGGCTGGAGCACCCGGAGGAAATGCACACGACCGTGGGAGGAGGCTGGAGCACCCAGAGGAAACACACACGAGCGTGGGAGAACTGTTGGAGCACCCCAAGAAAACACACACGAGCGTGGGAGGAGGCTGGAGCACCCAGAGGAAACGCATACGAGTCTGGGAGGAGGCTGGAGCACACAGAGGAATCGCACACGAGCGTGGGAGTTGGCTGGAGCACCCAGAGGAAATGCACACGAGCGAGGGAGGAATCTAGAGCACCCAGAGGAAACGCACATGAGAGTGGGAGGAGGCTGGAGCTCCCAGAGGAAACACTCACTAGCGTGGAGGAATCTGGAGCACCCAGAGGAAACACACACGAGCGTGGGAGAACGCTGGAGCACCCAGAGGAAACGCAGACCAGCGTAGGAGGAGGCTGGAGCACCCAGAGGAAATGCACATGACCGTGGGAGGAGGCTGGAGCACCCGGAGGAAATGCACACGACCGTGGGAAGAGGCTGGAGCACCCAAAGGAAACACACACGAGCGTGGGAGGAGGCTGGAGCACCCAGAGGAAACGCACAGGAGCGGGGGAGGAGGCTGGAGCACCGAGAGGAAACGCACACGAGCGTGGGAGGAGGCTGGAGCACCGAGAGGAAATGCACACGAGTGTGGGAGGAGGCTGGAGCACCCAGAGGAAACGCACACGAGCGTGGGAGGAGGCTGGAGCACTCAGAGGAAACGCACACGAGCGTGGGAGCAGGCTGGAGTACCCAGAGGAAACGCATACGAGTGTTGGAGGAGGCTGGAGCACCCAGAGGAATCGCACACAAGCGTGGGATGAATCTGGAGCATCCAGAGGAAACACACATGAGTGTGGGGAACGCTGGAGCACCCAGAGGAAACGCACATGACAGTGGGACGAGGATGGAGCACCCAGAGGAAAAGCACACGAGCGTGAGAGGAGGCTGGAGCAACCAAAGGAAACACACACGAGCGTGGGAGGAGGCTAGAGCACCCAGAGGCAACGCACACGAGTGTGGGAGGAGGCTGGAGCACCCGGAGGAAACGCACACGAGCGTGGGAGGAATCTGGAGCATCCAGAGGAAACACACACGAGCGTGGGAGGAGGCTGGAGCACCCAGAGGCAACGCACACGAGTGTGGGAGGAGGCTGGAGCACCCGGAGGAAACGCACACGAGCGTGGGAGGAGGCCTGAGCACCCAGAGGAAACACTCACTAGCGTGGGAGGAATCTGGAGCATCCAGAGGAAACACACACGAGCGTGGGAGGAGGCTGGAGCACCCAGAGGAAACACACACGAGCGTGGGAGAACGCTGGAGCACCCAGAGGAAACACACACTAGCGTAGGAGGAGGCTCTAGCACCCAGAGGAAATGCACACGACCGTGGGAGGAGGCTGGAGCACCCGGAGGAAATGCACACGACCGTGGGAGGAGGCTGGAGCACCCAGAGGAAACACACACGAGCGTGGGAGAACTGTTGGAGCACCCCAAGAAAACACACACGAGCGTGGGAGGAGGCTGGAGCACCCAGAGGAAACGCATACGAGTCTGGGAGGAGGCTGGAGCACACAGAGGAATCGCACACGAGCGTGGGAGTTGGCTGGAGCACCCAGAGGAAATGCACACGAGCGAGGGAGGAGGCTAGAGCACCCAGAGGAAACGCACACGAGCGTGGGAGGAATCTTGAGCACCCAGAGGAAACACACACGAGCGTGGGAGAACGTTGGAGCACCCCCGAGGAAACACACATGAGCGTGGGAGGAGGCTGGAGCACTCAGAGGAAACGCACACGAGCGTGGGAGGAGGCTGGAGCAACCAGATGAAACGCACACAAGCGTGGGAGGAATCTGGAGCACCCACAGGAAATACAGACGACCATGGGAGGAGGCTGGAGCGCTCAGAGGAAATACACACTCGCGTGGGAGGAGGCTGGAGCACTCAGAGGAAACACACACGAGGGTGGGAGGAGGCTGGAGCACCCAGAGGAAACACACACGAGCGTGGGAGGAGGCTGGAGCACCCCGAGGAAACACACATGAGCGTGGGAGGAGGCTGGAGCACCCAGAGGAGACACACATGAGCGTGAGAGGAGGCTGGAGCACCCAGAGGAAACGCACACGAGCGTGGGAGGAGGCTGGAGCACCCAGATGAAACGCACACAAGCGTGGGATGAATCTGGAGCATCCAGAGGAAACACACATGAGCGTGGGGAACGCTGGAGCACACAGAGGAAACGCACTTGAGAGTGGGACGAGGATGGAGCACCCAGAGGAAACGCACACGAGCGTGGGAGGAGGCTGGAGCACTCAGAGGAAACGCACACGAGCGTGGGAGGAGGCTGGATACCCAGAGGAAACGCACACAAGCGTCGGATGAATCTGGAGCATCCAGAGGAAACACACATGAGCGTGGGGAACGCTGGAGCACACAGAGGAAACACACGCGAGCGTGGGAGAATGCTGGAGCACCTAGAGGACACACACACGAGCGTGGGAGAACGCTGGAGCACCCAGAGGAAACGCACTTGAGAGTGGGACGAGGATGGAGCACCCAGAGGAAAAGCACACGAGTGTGAGAGGAGGCTGGAGAAGCCAGAGGAAATGCACACGAGCGTGGGAGGAGGCTAGAGCACCCAGAGGAAACGCACACGAGCGTGGGAGGAATATGGAGCACCCAGAGGAAACACACACGACCATGGGAGGAGGCTGGAGCACCCAGAGGAAATACACACTCGCGTGGGAGGAGGATGGAGCACCCAGAGGAAACACACACGAGCGTGATAGGAGGCTGGAGCACCCAGAGGAAACGCACACGAGCGTGGGAGGAGGCTGGAGCGCTCAGAGGAAACGCACACGAGCGTGGGAGGAGGCTGGATACCCAGAGGAAACGCACACAAGCGTCGGATGAATCTGTAGCATCCAGAGGAAACACACATGAGCGTGGGGAACGCTGGAGCCCCCAGAGGAAACACACACGTGCGTGGGAGGAGGCTGGAGCTCCCAGAGGAAACACTCACTAGCGTGGGAGGAATCTGGAGCACCCAGAGGAAACACACACGAGCGTGGGAGAACGCTGGAGCACACAGAGGAAACACACGCGAGCGTGGGAGAATGCTGGAGCACCTAGAGGACACACACACGAGCGTGGGAGAACGCTGGAGCACCCCGAGGAAACACATGAGCGTGGGAGGAGGCTGGAGCACCCAGAAGAAACACACACGAGCGTGGGACAACGCTGGAGCACCGAGAGGAAACACACACTAGCGTAGGAGGAGGCTGGAGCACCCAGAGGAAATGAACACGAAGTGGGAGGAGGATGGAGCACCCAGAGGAAACGCACACGTGCGTGGGACAACGCTGGAGCACCCAGACGAAACGCACACAAACGTGGGATGAATCTGGAGCATCCAGAGGAAACACACATGAGCGTGGGGAACTCTGGAGCACCCAGAGGAAACGCACATGACAGTGGGACGAGGATGGAGCACCCAGAGGAAAAGCACACGAGCGTGGGAGGAATCTGGAGCACCCACAGGAAATACACACGACCATGGAGGAGGCTGGAGCGCTCAGAGGAAATACACACTCGCGTGGGAGGAGGCTGGAGCACCCCGAGGAAACACACATGAGCGTGGGAGGAGGCTGGAGCACCCAGAGGAGACACACACGAGCGCGGGAGGAGGCTGGAGCATCCAGAGCAAACACACATGAGCGTGGGAGGAGGCTGGAGCACCCAGAGGAAACGCACACGAGCGTGGGAGGAGGCTGGAGCACCCAGATGAAACGCACACAAGCGTGGGATGAATCTGGAGCATCCAGAGGAAACACACATGAGCGTGGGGAACGCTGGAGCACCCAGAGGAAACGCACTTGAGAGTGGGACGAGGATGGAGCACCCAGAGGAAAAGCACACGAGTGTGAGAGGAGGCTGGAGAAGCCAGAGGAAATGCACACGAGCGTGGGAGGAGGCTAGAGCACCCAGAGGAAACGCACACGAGCGTGGGAGGAGGCTGGAGCAGCCAGGTGAAACGCACACAAGCGTGGGATGAATCTGGAGCATCCAGAGGAAACACACATTAGCGTGGGGAACGCTGGAGCACCCAGAGGAAACGCACATGAGAGTGGGACGAGGATGGAGCACCCAGAGGAAAAGCACACGAGCGTGAGAGGAGGCTGGAGAAGCCAGAGGAAATGCACACGAGCGTGGGAGGAGGCTAGAGCACCCAGAGGAAACGCACACGACCATGGGAGGAGGCTGGAGCACTCAGAGGAAATACACACAGGGGCGTGGGAGAACGCTGGAGCACCCAGAGGAAACACACACGAACGTGGGAGAACGCTGGAGCCCCCAGAGGAAACACACACGTGCGTGGGAGGAGGCTGGAGCACCCAGAGGAAACACACACAAGCGTCGGATGAATCTGGAGCATCCAGAGGAAACACACATGAGCGTGGGGAATGCTGGAGCACCCAGTGGAAACACACACGTGCGTGGGAGGAATCTGGAGCACCCAGAGGAAACGCACATGAGAGTGGGAGGAGGCTGGAGCTCCCAGAGGAAACACTCACGAGCGTGGGAGAACGCTGGAGCACCCAGAGGAAACACACACGAGCGCGGTAAGAGGCTGGAGCACCCAGAGGAAAGACACACGAGCGTGGGAGGAGGCTGGAGCACCCAGAGGAAATGCACACGAGTGTGGGAGGAGGCTGGAGCACCCAGAGGAAACGCACACGAGCGTGGGAGGAGGCTGGAGCACTCAGAGGAAACGCACACGAGCGTGGGAGCAGGCTGGAGTACCCAGAGGAAACGCATACGAGTGTTGGAGGAGGCTGGAGCACCCAGAGGAATCGCACACAAGCGTGGGATGAATCTGGAGCATCCAGAGGAAACACACATGAGTGTGGGGAACGCTGGAGCACCCAGAGGAAACGCACATGACAGTGGGACGAGGATGGAGCACCCAGAGGAAAAGCACACGAGCGTGAGAGGAGGCTGGAGAACCCAGAGGAAACAAACACGAGTGTGGGAGCAGACTGGAGTACCCAGAGGAAACACACACGAGCGTGAGAGGAATCTCGAGCACCCAGAGGAAATGCACATGAGAGTGGGAGGAGGCTGGAGCTCCCAGAGGAAACACTCACTAGCGTGGGAGGAATCTGGAGCACCCCGAGAAAACACATGAGCGTGGGAGGAGGCTGGAGCACCCAGATGAAACGCACACAAGCGTGGGATGAATCTGGAGCATCCAGAGGAAACACACATTAGCGTGGGGAACGCTGGAGCACCCAGAGGAAACGCACATGAGAGTGGGACGAGGATGGAGCACCCAGAGGAAAAGCACACGAGCGTGAGAGGAGGCTGGAGAAGCCAGAGGAAATGCACACGAGCGTGGGAGGAGGCTAGAGCACCCAGAGGAAACGCACACGACCATGGGAGGAGGCTGGAGCACTCAGAGGAAATACACACAGGGGCGTGGGAGAACGCTGGAGCACCCAGAGGAAACACACACGAACGTGGGAGAACGCTGGAGCCCCCAGAGGAAACACACACGTGCGTGGGAGGAGGCTGGAGCACCCAGAGGAAACACACACAAGCGTCGGATGAATCTGGAGCATCCAGAGGAAACACACATGAGCGTGGGGAATGCTGGAGCACCCAGTGGAAACACACACGTGCGTGGGAGGAATCTAGAGCACCCAGAGGAAACGCACATGAGAGTGGGAGGAGGCTGGAGCTCCCAGAGGAAACACTCACGAGCGTGGGAGAACGCTGGAGCACCCAGAGGAAACACACACGAGCGCGGTAAGAGGCTGGAGCACCCAGAGGAAAGACACACGAGCGTGGGAGGAGGCTGGAGCACCCAGAGGAAATGCACACGAGTGTGGGAGGAGGCTGGAGCACCCAGAGGAAACGCACACGAGCGTGGGAGGAGGCTGGAGCACTCAGAGGAAACGCACACGAGCGTGGGAGCAGGCTGGAGTACCCAGAGGAAACGCATACGAGTGTTGGAGGAGGCTGGAGCACCCAGAGGAATCGCACACAAGCGTGGGATGAATCTGGAGCATCCAGAGGAAACACACATGAGTGTGGGGAACGCTGGAGCACCCAGAGGAAACGCACATGACAGTGGGACGAGGATGGAGCACCCAGAGGAAAAGCACACGAGCGTGAGAGGAGGCTGGAGCACACAGAGGAAACACACACAAGTGTCGGATGAATCTGGAGCATCCAGAGGAAACACACATCAGCGTGGGGAATGCTGGAGCACCCAGTGG
This sequence comes from Mobula birostris, assembly GCF_030028105.1. Lineage (NCBI taxonomy): Eukaryota > Metazoa > Chordata > Chondrichthyes > Myliobatiformes > Myliobatidae > Mobula > Mobula birostris. The sequence continues at coordinate 26,526 of NW_027276073.1, read as the reverse complement.
AAACACAAACGTGCGTGGGAGGAATCTAGAGCACCCAGAGGAAACGCACATGAGAGTGGGAGGAGGCTGGAGCTCCCAGAGGAAACACTCACTAGCGTTGGAGAACGCTGGAGCACCCAGAGGAAACACACACGAGCGCGGTAAGAGGCTGGAGCACCCAGAGGAAAGACACACGAGCGTGGGAGGAGGCTGGAGCACCCAAAGGAAACGCACACGAGCGTGGGAGGAGGCTGGATACCCAGAGGAAACGCACACAAGCGTCGGATGAATCTGGAGCATCCAGAGGAAACACACATGAGCGTGGGGAACGCTGAAGCACCCAGAGGAAACACACACGTGCGTGGGAGGAATCTAGAGCACCGAGAGGAAACGCACATGAGAGTGGGAGGAGGCTGGAGCTCCCAGAGGAAACACTCACTAGCGTGGAGGAATCTGGAGCACCCAGAGGAAACACACACGAGCGTGGGAGAACGCTGGAGCACCCAGAGGAAACGCAGACCAGCGTAGGAAGAGGCTGGAGCACCCAGAGGAAATGTACATGACCGTGGGAGGAGGCTGGAGCACCCGGAGGAAATGCACACGACCGTGGGAAGAGGCTGGAGCACCCAAAGGAAACACACACGAGCGTGGGAGGAGGCTGGAGCACCCAGAGGAAACGCACAGGAGCGGGGGAGGAGGCTGGAGCACCGAGAGGAAACGCACACGAGCGTGGGAGGAGGCTGGAGCACCCAGAGGAAATGCACACGAGTGTGGGAGGAGGCTGGAGCACCCAGAGGAAACGCACACGAGCGTGGGAGGAGGCTGGAGCACTCAGAGGAAACGCACACGAGCGTGGGAGCAGGCTGGAGTACCCAGAGGAAACGCATACGAGTGTTGGAGGAGGCTGGAGCACCCAGAGGAATCGCACACAAGCGTGGGATGAATCTGGAGCATCCAGAGGAAACACACATGAGTGTGGGGAACGCTGGAGCACCCAGAGGAAACGCACATGACAGTGGGACGAGGATGGAGCACCCAGAGGAAAAGCACACGAGCGTGAGAGGAGGCTGGAGCAACCAAAGGAAACACACACGAGCGTGGGAGGAGGCTAGAGCACCCGGAGGAAACGCACACGAGCGTGGGAGGAGGCTGGAGCACCCAGAGGAAACACTCACTAGCGTGGGAGGAATCTGGAGCATCCAGAGGAAACACACATGAGCGTGGGGAACGCTGGAGCACCCAGAGGAAACGCACATGAGCGTGGGAGGAGGCTGGAGCACCCAGAGGAAATGCACACGAGTGTGGGAGGAGGGTGGAGCACCCAGAGGAAACGCACACGTGCGTGTGACAACGCTGGAGCACCCAGACGAAACACACACGAGCGTGGGAGAACGCTGGAGCACCCAGAGGAAACATACATGAGTGTGGATGGAGGCTGGAGCACCCAGAGGAAACGCACACGAGCGTGGGAGGAGGCTGGAGCACCCAGAGGAAATGCACACTAGCGTAGGAGGAGGCTGGAGCACCCAGAGGAAACGCATACGAGTTTTGGAGGAATCTGGAGCACCCAGAGGAATCACACACAAGCGTGGGATGAATCTGGAGCATCCATAGGAAACACACATGAGCGTGGGGAACGCTGGAGCACCCAGAGGAAACGCACATGACAGTGGGACGAGGATGGAGCACCCAGACGAAATGCACACGAGCGTGAGAGGAGGCTGGAGAACCCAGAGGAAACAAACACGAGTGTGGGAGCAGACTGGAGTACCCAGAGGAAACACAGACGAGCGTGAGAGGAATCTCGAGCACCCAGAGGAAATGCACATGAGAGTGGGAGGAGGCTGGAGCTCCCAGAGGAAACACTCACTAGCGTGGGAGGAATCTGGAGCACCCCGAGAAAACACATGAGCGTGGGAGGAGCCTGGAGCACCCAGAGGAGACACACACGAGCGCGGGAGGAGGCTGGAGCACCCAGAGGAAACGCACACGAGCGTGGGAGGAGGCTGGAGCACCCAGATGAAACGCACATGAGAGTGGAAGGAATCTGGAGCACTCAGAGGAAATACACACAGGAGTGTGGGAGAACGCTGCAGCACCCAGAGGAAACACACACGACCATGGGAGGAGGCTGGAGCACTCAGAGGAAACACACACGAGCGTGGTAGGAGGCTGGATACCCAGAGGAAACACACACAAGCGTCGGATGAATCTGGAGCATCCAGAGGAAACACACATGAGCGTGGGGAACGCTGGAGCCCCCAGAGGAAACACACACGTGCGTGGGAGGAATCTAGAGCACCCAGAGGAAACGCACATGAGAGTGGGAGGAGGCTGCAGCTCCCAGAGGAAACACTCACTAGCGTGGGAGGAATCTGGAGCACCCAGAGGAAACACACACGAGCGTGGGAGAACGCTGGAGCACACAGAGGAAACACACGCGAGCGTGGGAGAACGCTGGAGCACCCAGAGGACACACACACGAGCGTGGGAGAACGCTGGAGCACCCCGAGGAAACACATGAGCGTGGGAGGAGGCTGGAGCACCCAGAAGAAATGCACACGACCGTGGGAGGAGGCTGGAGCACCCGTAGGAAATGCACACGACCGTGGGAGGAGGCTGGAGCACCCAAAGGAAACACACATGAGCGTGGGAGGAGGCTGGAGCACCCAGAGGAAACGCACACGAGCGTGGGAGGAGGCTGGAGCACCCAGAGGAAATGCACACGAGTGTGGGAGGAGGGTGGAGCACCCAGAGGAAACGCACACGTGCGTGTGACAACGCTGGAGCACCCAGACGAAACACACACGAGCGTGGGAGAACGCTGGAGCACCCAGAGGAAACATACATGAGTGTGGATGGAGGCTGGAGCACCCAGAGGAAACGCACACGAGCGTGGGAGGAGGCTGGAGCACCCAGAGGAAATGCACACTAGCGTAGGAGGAGGCTGGAGCACCCAGAGGAAACGCATACGAGTGTTGGAGGAGGCTGGAGCACCCAGAGGAATCACACACAAGCGTGGGATGAATCTGGAGCATCCAGAGGAAACACACATGAGCGTGGGGAACGCTGGAGCACCCAGAGGAAACGCACATGACAGTGGGACGAGGATGGAGCACCCAGACGAAAAGCACACGAGCGTGAGAGGAGGCTGGAAAACCCAGAGGAAACAAACACGAGTGTGGGAGCAGACTGGAGTACCCAGAGGAAACACACACGAGCGTGAGAGGAATCTCGAGCACCCAGAGAAAATGCACATGAGAGTGGGAGGAGGCTGGAGCTCACAGAGGAAACACTCACTAGCGTGGGAGGAATCTGGAGCACCCCAAGAAAACACATGAGCGTGGGAGGAGCATGGAGCACCCAGTGGAAAGACACACGAGCGTGGGAGAACGCTGGAGCACCCCGAGGAAACACATGAGCGTGGGAGGAGCCTGGAGCACCCAGAGGAAAGACACACGAGCGTGGGAGGAGGCTGGAGCACCCAGAGGAAATGCACACTAGCGTAGGAGGAGGCTGGAGCACCCAGAGGAAATGCACACGACCATGGGAGGAGGCTGGAGCACCCGGAGGAAATGCACACGACCGTGGGAGGAGGCTGGAGCACCCAAAGGAAACACACACGAGCTTGGGAGGAGGCTGGAGCACCCAGAGGAAACGCACAGGAGCGGGGGAGGAGACTGGACCACCCAGAGGAAACGCACAGGAGCGTGGGAGGAGGCTGGAGCACCCAGAGGAAATGCACACGAGTGTGGGAGGAGGCTGGAGCACACAGAGGAAACGCACACGAGCGTGGGAGGAGGCTGGAGCACCCAGAGGAAACACTCACTAGCGTGGGAGGAATCTGGAGCATCCAGAGGAAACACACACGAGCGTGGGAGGAGGCTGGAGCACCCAGAGGAAACACACACGAGCGTGGGAGAACGCTGGAGCACCCAGAGGAAACACACACTAGCGTAGGAGGAGGCTCTAGCACCCAGAGGAAATGCACACGACCGTGGGAGGAGGCTGGAGCACCCGGAGGAAATGCGCACGACCGTGGGAGGAGGCTGGAGCACCCAGAGGAAACAAACACTAGCGTAGGAGAACGCTGGAGAACGCAGAGGAAACAAACACAAGCGTGGGAGGAGGCTGGAGCATCCAGAGGAAACACACACGACCATGGGAGGAGGCTGGAGCACTCAGAGGAAATACACACAGGAGCGTGGGAGAACGCTGGAGCACCCAGAGGAAACACACACGAACGTGGGAGAACGCTGGAGCCCCCAGAGGAAACACACACGTGCGTGGGAGGAGGCTGGAGCACCCAGAGGAAACACACACAAGCGTCGGATGAATCTGGAGCATCCAGAGGAAACACACATGAGCGTGGGAGGAGCCTGGAGCACCCAGAGGAGACACACACGAGCGCGGGAGGAGGCTGGAGCACCCAGAGGAAACGCACACGAGCGTGGGAGGAGGCTGGAGCACCCAGATGAAACGCACATGAGAGTGGAAGGAATCTGGAGCACTCAGAGGAAATACACACAGGAGTGTGGGAGAACGCTGCAGCACCCAGAGGAAACACACACGACCATGGGAGGAGGCTGGAGCACTCAGAGGAAACACACACGAGCGTGGGAGGAGGCTGGAGCACCCAGAGGAAACACACACGAGCGTGGGAGAACGCTGGAGCACCCAGAGGAAACACACACTAGCGTAGGAGGACGCTCTAGCACCCAGAGGAAATGCACACGACCGTGGGAGGAGGCTGGAGCACCCGGAGGAAATGCACACGACCGTGGGAGGAGGCTGGAGCACCCAGAGGAAACAAACACTAGCGTAGGAGAACGCTGGAGAACGCAGAGGAAACAAACACAAGCGTGGGCGGAGGCTGGAGCATCCAGAGGAAACACACACGACCATGGGAGGAGGCTGGAGCACTCAGAGGAAATACACACAGGACCGTGGGAGAACGCTGGAGCACCCAGAGGAAACACACACGAACGTGGGAGAACGCTGGAGCCCCCAGAGGAAACACACACGTGCGTGGGAGGAGGCTGGAGCACCCAGAGGAAACACACACAAGCGTCGGATGAATCTGGAGCATCCAGAGGAAACACACATGAGCGTCGGAGGAGCCTGGAGCACCCAGAGGAGACACACACGAGCGCGGGAGGAGGCTGGAGCACCCAGAGGAAACGCACACGAGCGTGGGAGGAGGCTGGAGCACCCAGATGAAACGCACATGAGAGTGGAAGGAATCTGGAGCACTCAGAGGAAATACACACAGGAGTGTGGGAGAACGCTGCAGCACCCAGAGGAAACACACACGACCATGGGAGGAGGCTGGAGCACTCAGAGGAAACACACACGAGCGTGGGAGGAGGCTGGATACCCAGAGGAAACACACACAAGCGTCGGATGAATCTGGAGCATCCAGAGGAAACACACATGAGCGTGGGGAACGCTGGAGCCCCCAGAGGAAACACACACGTGCGTGGGAGGAAACTAGAGCACCCAGAGGAAACGCACATGAGAGTGGGAGGAGGCTGCAGCTCCCAGAGGAAACACTCACTAGCGTGGGAGGAATCTGGAGCACCCAGAGGAAACACACACGAGCGTGGGAGAACGCTGGAGCACACAGAGGAAACACACGCGAGCGTGGGAGAACGCTGGAGCACCCAGAGGACACACACACGAGCGTGGGAGAACGCTGGAGCACCCCGAGGAAACACATGAGCGTGGGAGGAGGCTGGAGCACCCAGAAGAAATGCACACGACCGTGGGAGGAGGCTGGAGCACCCGGAGGAAATGCACACGACCGTGGGAGGAGGCTGGAGCACCCAAAGGAAACACACATGAGCGTGGGAGGAGGCTGGAGCACCCAGAGGAAACGCACACGAGCGTGGGAGGAGGCTGGAGCACCCAGAGGAAATGCACACGAGTGTGGGAGGAGGGTGGAGCACCCAGAGGAAACGCACACGTGCGTGTGACAACGCTGGAGCACCCAGACGAAACACACACGAGCGTGGGAGAACGCTGGAGCACCCAGAGGAAACATACATGAGTGTGGATGGAGGCTGGAGCACCCAGAGGAAACGCACACGAGAGTGGGAGGAGGCTGGAGCACCCAGAGGAAATGCACACTAGCGTAGGAGGAGGCTGGAGCACCCAGAGGAATCACACACAAGCGTGGGATGAATCTGGAGCATCCAGAGGAAACACACATGAGCGTGGGGAACGCTGGAGCACCCAGAGGAAACGCACATGACAGTGGGACGAGGATGGAGCACCCAGACGAAAAGCACACGAGCGTGAGAGGAGGCTGGAGAACCCAGAGGAAACAAACACGAGTGTGGGAGCAGACTGGAGTACCCAGAGGAAACACACACGAGCGTGAGAGGAATCTCGAGCACCCAGAGAAAATGCACATGAGAGTGGGAGGAGGCTGGAGCTCACAGAGGAAACACTCACTAGCGTGGGAGGAATCTGGAGCACCCCAAGAAAACACATGAGCGTGGGAGGAGCATGGAGCACCCAGTGGAAAGACACACGAGCGTGGGAGAACGCTGGAGCACCCCGAGGAAACACATGAGCGTGGGAGGAGCCTGGAGCACCCAGAGGAAAGACACACGAGCGTGGGAGGAGGCTGGAGCACCCAGAGGAAATGCACACTAGCGTAGGAGGAGGCTGGAGCACCCAGAGGAAATGCACACGACCATGGGAGGAGGCTGGATCACCCGGAGGAAATGCACACGACCGTGGGAGGAGGCTGGAGCACCCAAAGGAAACACACACGAGCTTGGGAGGAGGCTGGAGCACCCAGAGGAAACGCACAGGAGCGGGGGAGGAGGCTGGACCACCCAGAGGAAACGCACACGAGCGTGGGAGGAGGCTGGAGCACCCAGAGGAAATGCACACGAGTGTGGGAGGAGGCTGGATCACTCAGAGGAAATACACACAGGAGCGTGGGAGAACGCTGGAGCACCCAGAGGAAACACACACGAACGTGGGAGAACGCTGGAGCCCCCAGAGGAAACACACACGTGCGTGGGAGGAGGCTGGAGCACCCAGAGGAAACACACACAAGCGTCGGATGAATCTGGAGCATCCAGAGGAAACACACATGAGCGTGGGAGGAGCCTGGAGCACCCAGAGGAGACACACACGAGCGCGGGAGGAGGCTGGAGCACCCAGAGGAAACGCACACGAGCGTGGGAGGAGGCTGGAGCACCCAGATGAAACGCACATGAGAGTGGAAGGAATCTGGAGCACTCAGAGGAAATACACACAGGAGTGTGGGAGAACGCTGCAGCACCCAGAGGAAACACACACGACCATGGGAGGAGGCTGGAGCACCCAGAGGAAACACACACGAGCGTGGGAGGAGGCTGGAGCACCCAGAGGAAATGCACACGAGTGTGGGAGGAGGCTGGATCACTCAGAGGAAATACACACAGGAGCGTGGGAGAACGCTGGAGCACCCAGAGGAAACACACACGAACGTGGGAGAACGCTGGAGCCCCCAGAGGAAACACACACGTGCGTGGGAGGAGGCTGGAGCACCCAGAGGAAACACACACAAGCGTCGGATGAATCTGGAGCATCCAGAGGAAACACACATGAGCGTGGGAGGAGCCTGGAGCACCCAGAGGAGACACACACGAGCGCGGGAGGAGGCTGGAGCACCCAGAGGAAACGCACACGAGCGTGGGAGGAGGCTGGAGCACCCAGATGAAACGCACATGAGAGTGGAAGGAATCTGGAGCACTCAGAGGAAATACACACAGGAGTGTGGGAGAACGCTGCAGCACCCAGAGGAAACACACACGACCATGGGAGGAGGCTGGAGCACCCAGAGGAAACACACACGAGCGTGGGAGAACGCTGGAGCACCCAGAGGAAACACACACTAGCGTAAGAGGACGCTCTAGCACCCAGAGGAAATGCACACGACCGTGGGAGGAGGCTGGAGCACCCGGAGGAAATGCACACGACCGTGGGAGGAGGCTGGAGCACCCAGAGGAAACAAACACTAGCGTAGGAGAACGCTGGAGAACGCAGAGGAAACAAACACAAGCGTGGGCGGAGGCTGGAGCATCCAGAGGAAACACACACGACCATGGGAGGAGGCTGGAGCACTCAGAGGAAATACACACAGGAGCGTGGGAGAACGCTGGAGCACCCAGAGGAAACACACACGAACGTGGGAGAACGCTGGAGCCCCCAGAGGAAACACACACGTGCGTGGGAGGAGGCTGGAGCACCCAGAGGAAACACACACAAGCGTCGGATGAATCTGGAGCATCCAGAGGAAACACACATGAGCGTGGGAGGAGCCTGGAGCACCCAGAGGAGACACACACGAGCGCGGGAGGAGGCTGGAGCACCCAGAGGAAACGCACACGAGCGTGGGAGGAGGCTGGAGCACCCAGATGAAACGCACATGAGAGTGGAAGGAATCTGGAGCACTCAGAGGAAATACACACAGGAGTGTGGGAGAACGCTGCAGCACCCAGAGGAAACACACACGACCATGGGAGGAGGCTGGAGCACTCAGAGGAAACACACACGAGCGTGGGAGGAGGCTGGATACCCAGAGGAAACACACACAAGCGTCGGATGAATCTGGAGCATCCAGAGGAAACACACATGAGCGTGGGGAACGCTGGAGCCCCCAGAGGAAACACACACGTGCGTGGGAGGAAACTAGAGCACCCAGAGGAAACGCACATGAGAGTGGGAGGAGGCTGCAGCTCCCAGAGGAAACACTCACTAGCGTGGGAGGAATCTGGAGCACCCAGAGGAAACACACACGAGCGTGGGAGAACGCTGGAGCACACAGAGGAAACACACGCGAGCGTGGGAGAACGCTGGAGCACCCAGAGGACACACACACGAGCGTGGGAGAACGCTGGAGCACCCCGAGGAAACACATGAGCGTCGGAGGAGGCTGGAGCACCCAGAAGAAATGCACACGACCGTGGGAGGAGGCTGGAGCACCCGGAGGAAATGCACACGACCGTGGGAGGAGGCTGGAGCACCCAAAGGAAACACACATGAGCGTGGGAGGAGGCTGGAGCACCCAGAGGAAACGCACACGAGCGTGAGAGGAGGCTGGAGCACCCAGAGGAAATGCACACGAGTGTGGGAGGAGGGTGGAGCACCCAGAGGAAACGCACACGTGCGTGTGACAACGCTGGAGCACCCAGACGAAACACACACGAGCGTGGGAGAACGCTGGAGCACCCAGAGGAAACATACATGAGTGTGGATGGAGGCTGGAGCACCCAGAGGAAACGCACACGAGAGTGGGAGGAGGCTGGAGCACCCAGAGGAAATGCACACTAGCGTAGGAGGAGGCTGGAGCACCCAGAGGAATCACACACAAGCGTGGGATGAATCTGGAGCATCCAGAGGAAACACACATGAGCGTGGGGAACGCTGGAGCACCCAGAGGAAACGCACATGACAGTGGGACGAGGATGGAGCACCCAGACGAAAAGCACACGAGCGTGAGAGGAGGCTGGAGAACCCAGAGGAAACAAACACGAGTGTGGGAGCAGACTGGAGTACCCAGAGGAAACACACACGAGCGTGAGAGGAATCTCGAGCACCCAGAGAAAATGCACATGAGAGTGGGAGGAGGCTGGAGCTCACAGAGGAAACACTCACTAGCGTGGGAGGAATCTGGAGCACCCCAAGAAAACACATGAGCGTGGGAGGAGCATGGAGCACCCAGTGGAAAGACACACGAGCGTGGGAGAACGCTGGAACACCCCGAGGAAACACATGAGCGTGGGAGGAGCCTGGAGCACCCAGAGGAAAGACACACGAGCGTGGGAGGAGGCTGGAGCACCCAGAGGAAATGCACACTAGCGTAGGAGGAGGCTGGAGCACCCAGAGGAAATGCACACGACCATGGGAGGAGGCTGGATCACCCGGAGGAAATGCACACGACCGTGGGAGGAGGCTGGAGCACCCAAAGGAAACACACACGAGCTTGGGAGGAGGCTGGAGCACCCAGAGGAAACGCACAGGAGCGGGGGAGGAGGCTGGACCACCCAGAGGAAACGCACACGAGCGTGGGAGGAGGCTGGAGCACCCAGAGGAAATGCACACGAGTGTGGGAGGAGGCTGGATCACACAGAGGAAACGCACACGAGCGTGGGAGGAGGCTGGAGCACCCAGAGGAAACACTCACTAGCGTGGGAGGAATCTGGAGCATCCAGAGGAAACACACACGAGCATGGGAGGAGGCTGCAGCACCCAGAGGAAACACACACGAGCGTGGGAGAACGCTGGAGCACCCAGAGGAAACAAACACTAGCGTAGGAGAACGCTGGAGAACGCAGAGGAAACAAACACAAGCGTGGGAGGAGGCTGGAGCATCCAGAGGAAACACACACGACCATGGGAGGAGGCTGGAGCACTCAGAGGAAATACACACAGGAGCGTGGGAGAACGCTGGAGCACCCAGAGGAAACACACACGAACGTGGGAGAACGGTGGAGCCCCCAGAGGAAACACACACGTGCGTGGGAGGAGGCTGGAGCACACAGAGGAAACACACACAAGCGTCGGATGAATCTGGAGCATCCAGAGGAAACACACATGAGCGTGGGGAATGCTGGAGCACCCAGTGGAAACACACACGTGCGTGGGAGGAATCTAGAGCACCCAGAGGAAACGCACATGAGAGTGGGAGGAGGCTGGAGCTCCCAGAGGAAACACTCACTGGCGTGGGAGAACGCTGGAGCACCCAGAGGAAACACACACGAGCGCGGTAAGAGGCTGGAGCACCCAGAGGAAAGACACACGAGCGTGGGAGGAGGCTGGAGCACCCAGAGTAAACGCACACGAGCGTGGGAGGAGGCTGGATACCCAGAGGAAACGCACACAAGCGTCGGATGAATCTGGAGCATCCAGAGGAAACACACATGAGCGTGGGGAACGCTGAAGCACCCAGAGGAAACACACACGTGCGTGGGAGGAATCTAGAGCACCCAGAGGAAACGCACATGAGAGTGGGAGGAGGCTGGAGCTCCCAGAGGAAACACTCACGAGCGTGGGAGGAATCTGGAGCACCCAGAGGAAACACACACGAGCGTGGGAGAACGCTGGAGCACCCAGAGGAAACGCACACCAGCGTAGGAGGAGGCTGGAGCACCCAGAGGAAATGCACACGACCGTGGGAGGAGGCTGGAGCACCCGGAGGAAATGCACACGACCGTGGGAAGAGGCTGGAGCACCCAAAGGAAACACACACGAGCGTGGGAGGAGGCTGGAGCACCCAGAGGAAACGCACAGGAGCGGGGGAGGAGGCTGGAGCACCGAGAGGAAACGCACATGAGAGTGGGAGGAGGCTGGAGCTCCCAGAGGAAACACTCACTAGCGTGGGAGGAATCTGGAGCACCCCGAGAAAACACATGAGCGTGGGAGGAGCCTGGAGCACCCAGAGGAGACACACACGAGCGCGGGAGGAGGCTGGAGCACTCAGAGGAAACACACACGAGCGTGGGAGGAGGCTGGATACCCACAGGAAACACACACAAGCGTCGGATGAATCTGGAGCATCCAGAGGAAACACACATGAGCGTGGGGAACGCTGGAGCCCCCAGAGGAAACACACACGTGCGTGGGAGGAATCTAGAGCACCCAGAGGAAACGCACATGAGAGTGGGAGGAGGCTGGAGCTCCCAGAGGAAACACTCACTAGCGTGGGAGGAATCTGGAGCACCCAGAGGAAACACACACGAGCGTGGGAGAACGCTGGAGCACACAGAGGAAACACACGCGAGCGTGGGAGAACGCTGGAGCACCCAGAGGACACACACACGAGCGTGGGAGAACGCTGGAGCACCCCGAGGAAACACATGAGCGTGGGAGGAGGCTGGAGCACCCAGAAGAAATGCACACGACCGTGGGAGGAGGCTGGAGCACCCGGGGGAAATGCACAGGACCGTGGGAGGAGGCTGGAGCACCCAAAGGAAACACACATGAGCGTGGGAGGAGGCTGGAGCACCCAGAGGAAACTCACACGAGCGTGGGAGGAGGCTGGAGCACCCAGAGGAAATGCACACGAGTGTGGGAGGAGGGTGGAGCACCCAGAGGAAACGCACACGTGCGTGTGACAACGCTGGAGCACCCAGACGAAACACACACGAGCGTGGGAGAACGCTGGAGCACCCAGAGGAAACATACATGAGTGTGGATGGAGGCTGGAGCACCCAGAGGAAACGCACACGAGCGTGGGAGGAGGCTGGAGCACCCCGAGGAAACACACATGAGCGTGGGAGGAGGCTGGAGCACCCAGAGAAGACACACACGAGCGCGGGAGGAAGCTGGAGCACCCAGAGGAAACGCACACGAGCGTGGGAGGAGGCTGGAGCACCCAGATGAAACGCACACAAGCGTGGGATGAATCTGGAGCATCCAGAGGAAACACACATGAGCGTGGGGAACGCTGGAGCACCCAGAGGAAACGCACTTGAGAGTGGGACGAGGATGGAGCACCCAGAGGAAAAGCACACGAGTGTGAGAGGAGGCTGGAGAAGCTAGAGGAAATGCACACGAGCGGGGGAGGAGGCTAGAGCACCCAGAGGAAACGCACACGAGCGTGGGAGGAATATGGAGCACCCAGAGGAAAAGCACACGAGCGTGGGAGGAGGCTGGAGCCCCCAGAGGAAATGCACATGAGTGTGGGAGAACGCTGGAGCACACAGAGGAAACACACGCGAGCGTGGGAGAATGCTGGAGCACCTAGAGGACACACACACGAGCGTGGGAGAACGCTGGAGCACCCCGAGGAAACACATGAGCGTGGGAGGAGGCTGGAGCACCCAGAAGAAACACACACGAGCGTGGGACAACGCCGGAGCACCGAGAGGAAACACACACTAGCGTAGGAGGAGGCTGGAGCACCCAGAGGAAATAAACACGAAGTGGGAGGAGGATGGAGCACCCAGAGGAAACGCACACGTGCGTGGGACAAAGCTGGAGCACCCAGACGAAACGCACATGACAGTGGGACGAGGATGGAGCACCCAGAGGAAACACACACGAACGTGGGAGAACGCTGGAGCCCCCAGAGGAAACACACACGTGCGTGGGAGGAGGCTGGAGCACCCAGAGGAAACACACACAAGCGTCGGATGAATCTGGAGCATCCAGAGGAAACACACATGAGCGTGGAGAATGCTGGAGCACCCAGTGGAAACACACACGTGCGTGGGAGGAATCTAGAGCACCCAGAGGAAACGCACATGAGAGTGGGAGGAGGCTGGAGCTCCCAGAGGAAGCACTCACTAGCGTGGGAGAACGCTGGAGCACCCAGAGGAAACACACACGAGCGCGGTTAGAGGCTGGAGCACCCAGAGGAAACGCACACGAGCGTGGGAGGAGGCTGGATACCCAGAGGAAACGCACACAAGCGTCGGATGAATCTGGAGCATCCAGAGGAAACACACATGAGCGTGGGGAACGCTGAAGCACCCAGACGAAACACACACGTGCGTGGGAGGAATCTAGAGCACCCAGAGGAAACGCACATGAGAGTGGGAGGAGGCTGGAGCTCCCAGAGGAAACACTCACAAGCGTGGGAGGAATCTGGAGCACCCAGAGGAAACACACACGAGCGTGGGAGAACGCTGGAGCACCCAGAGGAAACGCACACCAGCGTAGGAGGAGGCTGGAGCACCCAGAGGAAATGCACATGACCGTGGGAGGAGGCTGGAGCACCCGGAGGAAATGCACACGACCGTGGGAAGAGGCTGGAGCACCCAAAGGAAACACACACGAGCGTGGGAGGAGGCTGGAGCACCCAGAGGAAATGCACACGAGTGTGGGAGGAGGCTGGATCACTCAGAGGAAATACACACAGGAGCGTGGGAGAACGCTGGAGCACCCAGAGGAAACACACACGAACGTGGGAGAACGCTGGAGCCCCCAGAGGAAACACACACGTGCGTGGGAGGAGGCTGGAGCACCCAGAGGAAACACACACAAGCGTCGGATGAATCTGGAGCATCCAGAGGAAACACACATGAGCGTGGGAGGAGCCTGGAGCACCCAGAGGAGACACACACGAGCGCGGGAGGAGGCTGGAGCACCCAGAGGAAACGCACACGAGCGTGGGAGGAGGCTGGAGCACCCAGATGAAACGCACATGAGAGTGGAAGGAATCTGGAGCACTCAGAGGAAATACACACAGGAGTGTGCGAGAACGCTGCAGCACCCAGAGGAAACACACACGACCATGGGAGGAGGCTGGAGCACCCAGAGGAAACACACACGAGCGTGGGAGAACGCTGGAGCACCCAGAGGAAACACACACTAGCGTAGGAGGACGCTCTAGCACCCAGAGGAAATGCACACGACCGTGGGAGGAGGCTGGAGCACCCGGAGGAAATGCACACGACCGTGGGAGGAGGCTGGAGCACCCAGAGGAAACAAACACTAGCGTAGGAGAACGCTGGAGAACGCAGAGGAAACAAACACAAGCGTGGGCGGAGGCTGGAGCATCCAGAGGAAACACACACGACCATGGGAGGAGGCTGGAGCACTCAGAGGAAATACACACAGGAGCGTGGGAGAACGCTGGAGCACCCAGAGGAAACACACACGAACGTGGGAGAACGCTGGAGCCCCCAGAGGAAACACACACGTGCGTGGGAGGAGGCTGGAGCACCCAGAGGAAACACACACAAGCGTCGGATGAATCTGGAGCATCCAGAGGAAACACACATGAGCGTGGGAGGAGCCTGGAGCACCCAGAGGAGACACACACGAGCGCGGGAGGAGGCTGGAGCACCCAGAGGAAACGCACACGAGCGTGGGAGGAGGCTGGAGCACCCAGATGAAACGCACATGAGAGTGGAAGGAATCTGGAGCACTCAGAGGAAATACACACAGGAGTGTGGGAGAACGCTGCAGCACCCAGAGGAAACACACACGACCATGGGAGGAGGCTGGAGCACTCAGAGGAAACACACACGAGCGTGGGAGGAGGCTGGATACCCAGAGGAAACACACACAAGCGTCGGATGAATCTGGAGCATCCAGAGGAAACACACATGAGCGTGGGGAACGCTGGAGCCCCCAGAGGAAACACACACGTGCGTGGGAGGAAACTAGAGCACCCAGAGGAAACGCACATGAGAGTGGGAGGAGGCTGCAGCTCCCAGAGGAAACACTCACTAGCGTGGGAGGAATCTGGAGCACCCAGAGGAAACACACACGAGCGTGGGAGAACGCTGGAGCACACAGAGGAAACACACGCGAGCGTGGGAGAACGCTGGAGCACCCAGAGGACACACACACGAGCGTGGGAGAACGCTGGAGCACCCCGAGGAAACACATGAGCGTGGGAGGAGGCTGGAGCACCCAGAAGAAATGCACACGACCGTGGGAGGAGGCTGGAGCACCCGGAGGAAATGCACACGACCGTGGGAGGAGGCTGGAGCACCCAAAGGAAACACACATGAGCGTGGGAGGAGGCTGGAGCACCCAGAGGAAACGCACACGAGCGTGGGAGGAGGCTGGAGCACCCAGAGGAAATGCACACGAGTGTGGGAGGAGGGTGGAGCACCCAGAGGAAACGCACACGTGCGTGTGACAACGCTGGAGCACCCAGACGAAACACACACGAGCGTGGGAGAACGCTGGAGCACCCAGAGGAAACATACATGAGTGTGGATGGAGGCTGGAGCACCCAGAGGAAACGCACACGAGAGTGGGAGGAGGCTGGAGCACCCAGAGGAAATGCACACTAGCGTAGGAGGAGGCTGGAGCACCCAGAGGAATCACACACAAGCGTGGGATGAATCTGGAGCATCCAGAGGAAACACACATGAGCGTGGGGAACGCTGGAGCACCCAGAGGAAACGCACATGACAGTGGGACGAGGATGGAGCACCCAGACGAAAAGCACACGAGCGTGAGAGGAGGCTGGAGAACCCAGAGGAAACAAACACGAGTGTGGGAGCAGACTGGAGTACCCAGAGGAAACACACACGAGCGTGAGAGGAATCTCGAGCACCCAGAGAAAATGCACATGAGAGTGGGAGGAGGCTGGAGCTCACAGAGGAAACACTCACTAGCGTGGGAGGAATCTGGAGCACCCCAAGAAAACACATGAGCGTGGGAGGAGCATGGAGCACCCAGTGGAAAGACACACGAGCGTGGGAGAACGCTGGAGCTCCCCGAGGAAACACATGAGCGTGGGAGGAGCCTGGAGCACCCAGAGGAAAGACACACGAGCGTGGGAGGAGGCTGGAGCACCCAGAGGAAATGCACACTAACGTAGGAGGAGGCTGGAGCACCCAGAGGAAATGCACACGACCATGGGAGGAGGCTGGATCACCCGGAGGAAATGCACACGACCGTGGGAGGAGGCTGGAGCACCCAAAGGAAACACACACGAGCTTGGGAGGAGGCTGGAGCACCCAGAGGAAACGCACAGGAGCGGGGGAGGAGGCTGGACCACCCAGAGGAAACGCACACGAGCGTGGGAGGAGGCTGGAGCACCCAGAGGAAATGCACACGAGTGTGGGAGGAGGCTGGATCACACAGAGGAAACGCACACGAGCGTGGGAGGAGGCTGGAGCACCCAGAGGAAACACTCACTAGCGTGGGAGGAATCTGGAGCATCCAGAGGAAACACACACGAGCGTGGGAGGAGGCTGGAGCACCCAGAGGAAACACACACGAGCGTGGGAGAACGCTGGAGCACCCAGAGGAAACAAACACTAGCGTAGGAGAACGCTGGAGAACGCAGAGGAAACAAACACAAGCGTGGGAGGAGGCTGGAGCATCCAGAGGAAACACACACGACCATGGGAGGAGGCTGGAGCACTCAGAGGAAATACACACAGGAGCGTGGGAGAACGCTGGAGCACCCAGAGGAAACACACACGAACGTGGGAGAACGGTGGAGCCCCCAGAGGAAACACACACGTGCGTGGGAGGAGGCTGGAGCACACAGAGGAAACACACACAAGCGTCGGATGAATCTGGAGCATCCAGAGGAAACACACATGAGCGTGGGGAATGCTGGAGCACCCAGTGGAAACACACACGTGCGTGGTAGGAATCTAGAGCACCCAGAGGAAACGCACATGAGAGTGGGAGGAGGCTGGAGCTCCCAGAGGAAACACTCACTGGCGTGGGAGAACGCTGGAGCACCCAGAGGAAACACACACGAGCGCGGTAAGAGGCTGGAGCACCCAGAGGAAAGACACACGAGCGTGGGAGGAGGCTGGAGCACCCAGAGTAAACGCACACGAGCGTGGGAGGAGGCTGGATACCCAGAGGAAACGCACACAAGCGTCGGATGAATCTGGAGCATCCAGAGGAAACACACATGAGCGTGGGGAACGCTGAAGCACCCAGAGGAAACACACACGTGCGTGGGAGGAATCTAGAGCACCCAGAGGAAACGCACATGAGAGTGGGAGGAGGCTGGAGCTCCCAGAGGAAACACTCACGAGCGTGGGAGGAATCTGGAGCACCCAGAGGAAACACACTCGAGCGTGGGAGAACGCTGGAGCACCCAGAGGAAACGCACACCAGCGTAGGAGGAGGCTGGAGCACCCAGAGGAAATGCACACGACCGTGGGAGGAGGCTGGAGCACCCGGAGGAAATGCACACGACCGTGGGAAGAGGCTGGAGCACCCAAAGGAAACACACACGAGCGTGGGAGGAGGCTGGAGCACCCAGAGGAAACGCACAGGAGCGGGGGAGGAGGCTGGAGCACCGAGAGGAAACGCACATGAGAGTGGGAGGAGGCTGGAGCTCCCAGAGGAAACACTCACTAGCGTGGGAGGAATCTGGAGCACCCCGAGAAAACACATGAGCGTGGGAGGAGCCTGGAGCACCCAGAGGAGACACACACGAGCGCGGGAGGAGGCTGGAGCACTCAGAGGAAACACACACGAGCGTGGGAGGAGGCTGGATACCCAGAGGAAACACACACAAGCGTCGGATGAATCTGGAGCATCCAGAGGAAACACACATGAGCGTGGGGAACGCTGGAGCCCCCAGAGGAAACACACACGTGCGTGGGAGGAATCTAGAGCACCCAGAGGAAACGCACATGAGAGTGGGAGGAGGCTGGAGCTCCCAGAGGAAACACTCACTAGCGTGGGAGGAATCTGGAGCACCCAGAGGAAACACACACGAGCGTGGGAGAACGCTGGAGCACACAGAGGAAACACACGCGAGCGTGGGAGAACGCTGGAGCACCCAGAGGACACACACACGAGCGTGGGAGAACGCTGGAGCACCCCGAGGAAACACATGAGCGTGGGAGGAGGCTGGAGCACCCAGAAGAAATGCACACGACCGTGGGAGGAGGCTGGAGCACCCGGGGGAAATGCACAGGACCGTGGGAGGAGGCTGGAGCACCCAAAGGAAACACACATGAGCGTGGGAGGAGGCTGGAGCACCCAGAGGAAACTCACACGAGCGTGGGAGGAGGCTGGAGCACCCAGAGGAAATGCACACGAGTGTGGGAGGAGGGTGGAGCACCCAGAGGAAACGCACACGTGCGTGTGACAACGCTGGAGCACCCAGACGAAACACACACGAGCGTGGGAGAACGCTGGAGCACCCAGAGGAAACATACATGAGTGTGGATGGAGGCTGGAGCACCCAGAGGAAACGCACACGAGCGTGGGAGGAGGCTGGAGCACCCCGAGGAAACACACATGAGCGTGGGAGGAGGCTGGAGCACCCAGAGAAGACACACACGAGCGCGGGAGGAAGCTGGAGCACCCAGAGGAAACGCACACGAGCGTGGGAGGAGGCTGGAGCACCCAGATGAAACGCACACAAGCGTGGGATGAATCTGGAGCATCCAGAGGAAACACACATGAGCGTGGGGAACGCTGGAGCACCCAGAGGAAACGCACTTGAGAGTGGGACGAGGATGGAGCACCCAGAGGAAAAGCACACGAGTGTGAGAGGAGGCTGGAGAAGCTAGAGGAAATGCACACGAGCGGGGGAGGAGGCTAGAGCACCCAGAGGAAACGCACACGAGCGTGGGAGGAATATGGAGCACCCAGAGGAAAAGCACACGAGCGTGGGAGGAGGCTGGAGCCCCCAGAGGAAATGCACATGAGTGTGGGAGAACGCTGGAGCACACAGAGGAAACACACGCGAGCGTGGGAGAATGCTGGAGCACCTAGAGGACACACACACGAGCGTGGGAGAACGCTGGAGCACCCCGAGGAAACACATGAGCGTGGGAGGAGGCTGGAGCACCCAGAAGAAACACACACGAGCGTGGGACAAAGCTGGAGCACCCAGACGAAACGCACATGACAGTGGGACGAGGATGGAGCACCCAGAGGAAACACACACGAACGTGGGAGAACGCTGGAGCCCCCAGAGGAAACACACACGTGCGTGGGAGGAGGCTGGAGCACCCAGAGGAAACACACACAAGCGTCGGATGAATCTGGAGCATCCAGAGGAAACACACATGAGCGTGGGGAATGCTGGAGCACCCAGTGGAAACACACACGTGCGTGGGAGGAATCTAGAGCACCCAGAGGAAACGCACATGAGAGTGGGAGGAGGCTGGAGCTCCCAGAGGAAGCACTCACTAGCGTGGGAGAACGCTGGAGCACCCAGAGGAAACACACACGAGCGCGGTTAGAGGCTGGAGCACCCAGAGGAAACGCACACGAGCGTGGGAGGAGGCTGGATACCCAGAGGAAACGCACACAAGCGTCGGATGAATCTGGAGCATCCAGAGGAAACACACATGAGCGTGGGGAACGCTGAAGCACCCAGACGAAACACACACGTGCGTGGGAGGAATCTAGAGCACCCAGAGGAAACGCACATGAGAGTGGGAGGAGGCTGGAGCTCCCAGAGGAAACACTCACTAGCGTGGGAGGAATCTGGAGCACCCAGAGGAAACACACACGAGCGTGGGAGAACGCTGGAGCACCCAGAGGAAACGCACACCAGCGTAGGAGGAGGCTGGAGCACCCAGAGGAAATGCACATGACCGTGGGAGGAGGCTGGAGCACCCGGAGGAAATGCACACGACCGTGGGAAGAGGCTGGAGCACCCAAAGGAAACACACACGAGCGTGGGAGGAGGCTGGAGCACCCAGAGGAAACGCACAGGAGCGTGGGAGGAGGCTGGAGCACACAGAGGAAATGCACACGAGTGTGGGAGGAGGCTGGAGCACCCAGAGGAAACGCACACGAGCGTGGGAGGAGGCTGGAGCACTCAGAGGAAACGCACACGAGCGTGGGAGCAGGCTGGAGTACCCAGAGGAAACACATACGAGTGTTGGAGGAGGCTGGAGCACCCAGAGGAATCGCACACAAGCGTGGGATGAATCTGGAGCATCCAGAGGAAACACACATGAGTGTGGGGAACGCTGGAGCACCCAAAGGAAACGCACATGACAGTGGGACGAGGGGGGAGCACCCAGAGGAAAAGCACACGAGCGTGAGAGGAGGCTGGAGCAACCAAAGGAAACACACACGAGCGTGGGAGGAGGCTAGAGCACCCAGAGGCAACGCACACGAGTGTGGGAGGAGGCTGGAGCACCCGGAGGAAACGCACACGAGCGTGGGAGGAGGCTGGAGCACCCAGAGGAAACACACACGAGCGTGGGAGAACGCTGGAGCACCCAGAGGAAACACACACGAGCGCGGTAAGAGGCTGGAGCACCCAGAGGAAAGACACACGAGCGTGGGAGGAGGCTGGAGCACCCAGAGGAAACGCACACGAGCGTGGGAGGAGGCTGGATAAGCGTCGGATGAATCTGGAGCATCCAGAGGAAACACACATGAGCGTGGGGAACGCTGAAGCACCCAGAGGAAACACACACGTGCGTGGGAGGAATCTAGAGCACCCAGAGGAAACGCACATGAGAGTGGGAGGAGGCTGGAGCTCCCAGAGGAAGCACTTACTAGCGTGTGAGGAATCTGGAGCACCCAGAGGAAACACACACGAGCGTGGGAGAACGCTGGAGCACCCAGAGGAAACGCACACCAGCGTAGGAGGAGGCTGGAGCACCCAGAGGACATGCACACGACCGTGGGAGGAGGCTGGAGCACCCGGAGGAAATGCACACGACCGTGGGAAGAGGCTGGAGCACCCAAAGGAAACACACACGAGCGTGGGAGGAGGCTGGAGCACCCAGAGGAAACGCACAGGAGCGGGGGAGGAGGCTGGAGCACCGAGAGGAAACGCACACGAGCGTGGGAGGAGGCTGGAGCACCCAGAGGAAATGCACACGAGTGTGGGAGGAGGCTGGAGCACCCAGAGGAAACACACACGAGCGTGAGAGGAATCTCGAGCACCCAGAGGAAATGCACATGAGAGTGGGAGGAGGCTGGAGCTCCCAGAGGAAACACTCACTAGCGTGGGAGGAATCTGGAGCACCCCGAGAAAACACATGAGCGTGGGAGGAGCCTGGAGCACCCAGAGGAGACACACACGAGCGCGGGAGGAGGCTGGAGCACTCAGAGGAAACACACACGAGCGTGGGAGGGGGCTGGATACCCAGAGGAAACAAACACAAGCGTCGGATGAATCTGGAGCATCCAGAGGAAACACACATGAGCGTGGGGAACGCTGGAGCCCTCAGGGGAAACACACACGTGCGTGGGAGGAATCTAGAGCACCCAGAGGAAACGCACATGAGAGTGGGAGGAGGCTGGAGCTACCAGAGGAAACACTCACTAGCGTGGGAGGAATCTGGAGCACCCAGAGGAAACACACACGAGCGTGGGAGAACGCTGGAGCACACAGAGGAAACACACGCGAGCGTGGGAGAACGCTGGAGCACCCAGAGGACACACACACGAGCGTGGGAGAACGCTGGAGCACCCCGAGGAAACACACACGAGCGTGGGTGAACGTTGGAGCACCCCAAGAAAACACACACGAGCGTGGGAGGAGGCTGGAGCACCCAGCGGAAAGACACACGAGCGTGGGAGAACGCTGGAGCACCCCGAGGAAACACATGAGCGTGGGAGGAGCCTGGAGCACCCAGAGCAAAGACACACGAGCGTGGGAGGAGGCTGGAGCACCCAGAGGAAATGCACAGTAGCGTAGGAGGAGGCTGGAGCACCCAGAGGAAATGCACACGACCATGGGAGGAGGCTGGAGCACCCGGAGGAAATGCACACGACCGTGGGAGGAGGCTGGAGCACCCAAAGGAAACACACACGAGCTTGGGAGGAGGCTGGAGCACCCAGAGGAAACGCACAGGAGCGGGGGAGGAGGCTGGAGCACCCAGAGGAAACGCACACGAGCGTGGGAGGAGGCTGGAGCACCCAGAGGAAATGCACACGAGTGTGGGAGGAGGCTGGAGCACACAGAGGAAACGCACACGAGCGTGGGAGGAGGCTGGTGCACCCAGAGGAAACGCACACGTGCGTGGGACAACGCTGGAGCACCCAGATGAAACACACACGAGCGTGGGAGAACACTGGAACACCCAGAGGAAACACACACGAGCGTGGGAGGAGGCTGGAGCACCCAGAGGAAACGCATACGAGTCTGGGAGGAGGCTGGAGCACACAGAGGAATCGCACACGAGCGTGGGACGAGGATGGAGCACCCAGAGGAAAAGCACACGAGCGTGGGAGGAATCTGGAGCACCCACAGGAAATACACACGACCATGGGAGGAGGCTGGAGCGCTCAGAGGAAATACACACTCGCGTGGGAGGAGGCTGGAGCACTCAGAGGAAACACACACGAGGGTGGGAGGAGGCTGGAGCACCCAGAGGAAACACACACGAGCGTGGGAGGAGGCTGGAGCACCCCGAGGAAACACACATGAGCGTGGGAGGAGGCTGGAGCACCCAGAGGAGACACACACGAGCGCGGGAGGAGGCTGGAGCATCCAGAGCAAACACACATGAGCGTGGAAGGAGGCTGGAGCACCCAGAGGAAACGCACACGAGCGTGGGAGGAGGCTGGAGCACCCAGATAAAACGCACACAAGCGTGGGATAAATCTGGAGCATCCAGAGGAAACACACATGAGCGTGGGGAGCGCTGGAGCACCCAGAGGAAACGCACTTGAGAGTGGGACGAGGATGGAGCACCCAGAGGAAAAGCACACGAGTGTGAGAGGAGGCTGGAGAAGCCAGAGGAAATACACACGAGCGTGGGAGGAGGCTAGAGCACCCAGAGGAAACGCACACGAGCGTGGGAGGAATATGGAGCACCCAGAGGAAACACACACGACCATGGGAGGAGGCTGGAGCACCCAGAGGAAATACACACTCGCGTGGGAGGAGGATGGAGCACCCAGAGGAAACACACACGAGCGTGGGAGGAGGCTGGAGCACCCAGAGGAAACGCACACGAGCGTGGGAGGAGGCTGGAGCACCCAGAGGAAACGCACACGAGCGTGGGAGGAGGCTGGATACCCAGAGGAAACGCACACAAGCGTCGGATGAATCTGGAGCATCCAGAGGAAACACACATGAGCGTGGGGAACGCTGGAGCCCCCAGAGGAAACACACACGTGCGCGGGAGGAATCTAGAGCACCCAGAGGAAACGCACATGAGAGTGGGAGGAGGCTGGAGCGCTCAGAGGAAATACACACTCGCGTGGGAGGAGGCTGGAGCACTCAGAGGAAACACACACGAGGGTGGGAGGAGGCTGGAGCACCCAGAGGAAACACACACGAGCGTGGGAGGAGGCTGGAGCACCCCGAGGAAACACACATGAGCGTGGGAGGAGGCTGGAGCACCCAGAGGAGACACACACGAGCGCGGGAGGAGGCTGGAGCATCCAGAGCAAACACACATGAGCGTGGAAGGAGGCTGGAGCACCCAGAGGAAACGCACACGAGCGTGGGAGGAGGCTGGAGCACCCAGATAAAACGCACACAAGCGTGGGATAAATCTGGAGCATCCAGAGGAAACACACATGAGCGTGGGGAGCGCTGGAGCACCCAGAGGAAACGCACTTGAGAGTGGGACGAGGATGGAGCACCCAGAGGAAAAGCACACGAGTGTGAGAGGAGGCTGGAGAAGCCAGAGGAAATACACACGAGCGTGGGAGGAGGCTAGAGCACCCAGAGGAAACGCACACGAGCGTGGGAGGAATATGGAGCACCCAGAGGAAACACACACGACCATGGGAGGAGGCTGGAGCACCCAGAGGAAATACACACTCGCGTGGGAGGAGGATGGAGCACCCAGAGGAAACACACACGAGCGTGGGAGGAGGCTGGAGCACCCAGAGGAAACGCACACGAGCGTGGGAGGAGGCTGGAGCACCCAGAGGAAACGCACACGAGCGTGGGAGGAGGCTGGATACCCAGAGGAAACGCACACAAGCGTCGGATGAATCTGGAGCATCCAGAGGAAACACACATGAGCGTGGGGAACGCTGGAGCCCCCAGAGGAAACACACACGTGCGCGGGAGGAATCTAGAGCACCCAGAGGAAACGCACATGAGAGTGGGAGGAGGCTGGAGCTCCCAGGGGAAACACTCACTAGCGTGGGAGGAATCTGGAGCACCCAGAGGAAACACACACGAGCGTGGGAGAACGCTGGAGCACACAGAGGAAACACACGCGAGCGTGGGAGAATGCTGGAGCACCTAGAGGACACACACACGAGCGTGGGAGAACGCTGGAGCACCCCGAGGAAACACATGAGCGTGGGAGGAGGCTGGAGCACCCAGAAGAAACACACACGAGCGTGGGACAACGCCGGAGCACCGAGAGGAAACACACACTAGCGTAGGAGGAGGCTGGAGCACCCAGAGGAAATGAACACGAAGTGGGAGGAGGATAGAGCACCCAGAGGAAACGCACACGTGCGTGGGACAACGCTGGAGCACCCAGACGAAACGCACACGAGCGTGGGAGGAGGCTGGAGCACCCAGAGGAAACGCACACGAGCTTGGGAGGAGGCTGGAGCACCCAGAAGAAACGCATACCTGTGTTGGAGGAGGCTGGAGCACCCAGAGGAATCGCACACAAGCGTGGGATGAATCTGGAGCATCCAGAGGAAACACACATGAGCGTGGGGAGCTCTGGAGCACCCAGAGGAAACGCACATGACAGTGGGACGAGGATGGAGCACCCAGAGAAAACACACACGAACGTGGGAGAACGCTGGAGCCCCCAGAGGAAACACACACGTGCGTGGGAGGAGGCTGGAGCACACAGAGGAAACACACACAAGCGTCGGATGAATCTGGAGCATCCAGAGGAAACACACATCAGCGTGGGGAATGCTGGAGCACCCAGTGGAAACACACACGTGCGTGGGAGGAATCTAGAGCACCCAGAGGAAACACTCACTAGCGTTGGAGAACGCTGGAGCACCCAGAGGAAACACACACGAGCGCGGTAAGAGGCTGGAGCACCCAGAGGAAAGACACACGAGCGTGGGAGGAGGCTGGAGCACCCAAAGGAAACGCACACGAGCGTGGGAGGAGGCTGGATACCCAGAGGAAACGCACACAAGCGTCGGATGAATCTGGAGC
Organism: Mobula birostris; assembly: GCF_030028105.1. Lineage (NCBI taxonomy): Eukaryota > Metazoa > Chordata > Chondrichthyes > Myliobatiformes > Myliobatidae > Mobula > Mobula birostris. The sequence continues at coordinate 1,073 of NW_027276073.1, read as the reverse complement.
ATCCAGAGGAAACACACATGAGCGTGGGAGGAATCTAGAGCACCCAGAGGAAACGCACATGAGAGTGGGAGGAGGCTGGAGCTCCCAGAGGAAACACTCACTAGCGTGGAGGAATCTGGAGCACCCAGAGGAAACACACACGAGCGTGGGAGAACGCTGGAGCATCCAGAGGAAACGCAGACCAGCGTAGGAGGAGGCTGGAGCACCCAGAGGAAATGCACATGACCGTGGGAGGAGGCTGGAGCACCCGGAGGAAATGCACACGACCGTGGGAAGAGGCTGGAGCACCCAAAGGAAACACACACGAGCGTGGGAGGAGGCTGGAGCACCCAGAGGAAACGCACAGGAGCGGGGGAGGAGGCTGGAGCACCGAGAGGAAATGCACACGAGTGTGGGAGGAGGCTGGAGCACCCAGAGGAAACGCACACGAGCGTGGGAGGAGGCTGGAGCACTCAGAGGAAACGCACACGAGCGTGGGAGCAGGCTGGAGTACCCAGAGGAAACGCATACGAGTGTTGGAGGAGGCTGGAGCACCCAGAAGAATCGCACACAAGCGTGGGATGAATCTGGAGCATCCAGAGGAAACGCACATGAGTGTGGGGAACGCTGGAGCACCCAGAGGAAACGCACATGACAGTGGGACGAGGATGGAGCACCCAGAGGAAAAGCACACGAGCGTGAGAGGAGGCTGGAGCAACCAAAGGAAACACACACGAGCGTGGGAGGAGGCTAGAGCACCCAGAGGCAACGCACACGAGTGTGGGAGGAGGCTGGAGCACCCGGAGGAAACGCACACGAGCGTGGGAGGAGGCTGGAGCACCCAGAGGAAACACTCACTAGCGTGGGAGGAATCTGGAGCATCCAGAGGAAACACACACGAGCGTGGGAGGAGGCTGGAGCACCCAGAGGAAACACACACGAGCGTGGGAGAACGCTGGAGCACCCAGAGGAAACACACACTAGCGTAGGAGGAGGCTCTAGCACCCAGAGGAAATGCACACGACCGTGGGAGGAGGCTGGAGCACCCGGAGGAAATGCACACGACCGTGGGAGGAGGCTGGAGCACCCAGAGG
>NW_027276072.1:0-45227 GCF_030028105.1 Mobula birostris | reverse complement strand
ACATTCTCCCATCTCTCCGGCCCATCCATATCCTCCCCTCTCCCCGGCCCATCCACATTCTCCCATCACCCCGGTCCATCCACATTCTCCCCTCTCCCCGGCTTATCCACTCTCACCCCTCTCCCCGGCCCATCCTCGTTCTCCCATCTCCCCGGCTCATCCACATTCTCTACTCTCCCCGGCCTATCCACTCTCCCCCCTCTGCCCAGCCTATCCACATTCTCCCCTCTCGCCGGCCTATCCACTCTCTCTCTCATCTCCCCGTCCTATCCACTCTCTCCAATCTCCCCGGCCTATCCACTCTCTCCCCTCTCTCCGGCCCATCCACATTCTCCCATCTACCCGGTCTATCCACTCTCTCTCCTCTCTCCGGCCCATCCACATTCTCCCCTCTCCCCGGCTTATCCACTCTCTCCCCTCTCCCCAGCCCATCCTCGTTCTCCCATCTCCCTGGCTCATCCACTCTCTCTCCTCTCCCCGTCCTACCCACTCTCTCCCCTCTCCCCGGCCCATCCAGTCTCTCCCTCTCCTCGGCACATCCACATTCTCCCCTCTCCCTGGCTCATCCACATTCTCCCCTCTCCCCGGCCCATCCAGTCTCTCCCCTCTCCCCGGCCCATCCACATTCTCCCCTCTCCCCGTTTCATCCACTCTCTCCCCTCTCCCTGGCACCTTCACATTCTCCCCTCTCCCCGGCCTATCCACTGACTCCCCCCTCTCCCCGGCTAATCCACATTCTCCCCTCTCCCCGGCCCATCCACTTTCTCCCCTCTCCCCTGCCCATCCATATTCTCCCCTCTCCCTGGCCCATCCACAACCTCCCCTCTCCCCGGCTCATGCACTCTCTCCCCTCTCCCTGGATCATCCACTCTCTCCCCACTCACCAGCCCATCCACATTCTCCCCTCTCCCCGGCCCTTCCACATTCTCCCCTCTCCCCGGCTCATCCCCATTCTCCCCTCTCGCCAGCTCATCCCCATTCTCCCCTCTCCCCGGCTCATCCTCTCTCTCTCCTCTCCCCAGCCCATCCACTCTCTCCCCTCTCCCCGGCTCAACCACTCTCTCCCCTCTCCCCGGCTCATCCACATTCTCCCCTCTCCCCGGCCTATCCACGTTCTCCCCTCTCCCCGGCTCATCCACGTTCTCCCATCTCCCCGTCCTATCCATATTCTCCCCTCTCCAAGGCCTATCCACTCTCTCCCCTCTCCCCGGCCCATCCACATACTCCCCTCTCCCCGGCCTATCCACATTTTCCCGTCTGCCCGGCCCATCCACATTCTCTCCTCTCCCCGGTCTATCCACTCTCTCTCTCCTCTCCCCGGCCTATCCACTCTCTCCCCCCTCTCTCCGGCTAATCCACATTCTCCCTTCTCCCCGTCCCATCCACTCTCTCCCCTCTCCCCGGCCCATCCATATTCTCACCTATCCCCGGCTCATCCACTTGCTCCCCTCTCACCGGCCTATCCACTCTCTCTCTCATCTCCCCGTCCTATCCACTCTCTCCAATCTCCCCGGCCTATCCACTCTCTCCCCTCTCACCGGCCTATCCACTCTCTCCCCTCTGCCCAGCCTATCCACATTCTCCCATCTCCCCAGCCTATCCACTCTTTCCCCTCTCCGCGGCCCATCTACATACTCCCCTCTCCCCGGCCTATACACTCTCTCCCCTCTCCCTGGCCCATCCAAATTCTCCCCTCTCCCCGGCTCAGCCGTTCTCTCCCCTCTCCCCGGCTCATCCACATTCTCCTCTCTCCCCGGCGTATCCGCTCTCTCTCCTCTCTCTGTCCTATCCACTCTCTCCCCTCTTCCCGGCCTATCCACTCTCTCCGCTCTCCCCGGCTCATCCACATTCTCCACTCTCCCCGGCCAATACACTCTCTCCCCTCTCCCTGGCCCTTCCACATTCACCCCTCTCCCCGGCCCATCCACATTCTCCCCTCTCCCCGGCTCATCCACTCTTTCCCCTCTCCGCGGCCCATCCACATACTCCCCCCGCCCCGGCCTATACACTCTCTACCCTCTCCCCGGCCTATCCACATTTTCCCCTCTCCTCGGCCTATCCATTCTCTCCCCCTCTCCCCGGCTAATCTACATTCTCCCTCTCCCCGGCTCATCCACATTCTCCCCTCTCCCCGGCCCATCCACATTCTCCCCTCTCCCCGGCTCATCCACTTGCTCCCCTCTCACCGGCCTATCCACTCTCTCTCTCATCTCCCCGTCCTATCCACTCTCTCCAATCTCCCCGGCCTATCCACTCTCTCCCCTCTGCCCAGCCTATCCACATTCTCCCCTCTCCCCAGCCTATCCACTCTTTCCCCTCTCCGCGGCCCATCCACATACTCCCCTCTCCCCGGCCTATACACTCTCTACCCTCTCCCCGGCCTATCCACATTTTCCCCTCTCCCCGGCCTATCCATTCTCTCCCCCCTCTCCCCGGCTAATCCACATTCTCCCCTCTCCCCGGCCCATCCACTCTGCCCTCTTTCCGGACCATCCACATTCTCCCCTCTCCCAGGCCATTCCACATTCTCCCCTCTCCCCAGCACATCCACATTCTCCCCTCTCCCCGGCCCATCCACATTCTTCCCTCTCCCCGGCTCATCCACTCTCTCCCCTCTGCCCGGCCCATCCGCGTTCTCCCATCTCCCCGGCTCATCCACATTCTCCCCTCTCCCCGGCCTATCCACTCTCTCCCCTCTCCTCGGCCTATCCACATTCTCCCCTCTCGCCGGCCTATCCACTCTCTCTCTCATCTCCCTGTCCTATCCACTCTCTCCCCTCTCCCCGGCTCATCCACATTCTCCCATCTCCCCGGTCTATCCACTCTCTCCTCTCTCCGGCCCATCCACATTCTCCCCTCTCCCTATTTCATTCACTCTCTCCCCTCTCCCCAGCCCAACCACATTCTCCAATCTACCCTGCCTATCCATATTCTCCCATCTCCCCGGCCCATCCACATTCTCCCCTCTCCCTGTTTCATTCACTCTCTCCCCTCTCCCCAGCCCAACCACATTCTCCAATCTCCCCTGCCTATCCATATTCTCCCATCTCCCCGGCTCATCCACATTCTCCCATCTCCCCGGTCTATCCACTCTCTCTCCTCTCTCCGGCCCATCCACATTCTCCCCTCTCCCTGTTTCATTCACTCTCTCCCCTCTCCCCAGCCCAACCACATTCTCCAATCTCCCCTGCCTATCCATATTCTCCCATCTCCCGGCCCATCCACTCTCTCCCCTCTCCCCGGATCATCCAGTCTCTCCCCTCTCACTAGCACATCCACATTCTCCCCTCTCCCCAGCCCATCCACATTCTCCCCTCTCCCCGGATCATCCACTCTCTCCCCTCTCCCCGGCCCATAAACATTCTGCCCTCTCCCCAGCCCATCCACATTCTCCCCTCTCCCCGGCTCATCCACTCTCACCCCTCTCCCCGGCCGATCCTCGTTCTCCCATCTCCCCGGCTCATCCACATTCTCTACTCTCCCCGGCCTATCCACTCTCCCCCCTCTGCCCAGCCTATCCACATTCTCCCCTCTCGCCGGCCTATCCACTCTCTCTCTCATCTCCCGTCCTATCCACTCTCTCCAATCTCCCCGGCCTATCCACTCTCTCCCCTCTCTCCGGCCCATCCACATTCTCCCATCTACCCGGTCTATCCACTCTCTCTCCTCTCTCCGGCCCATCCACATTCTCCCCTCTCCCCGTTTCATTCACCCTCTCCCCTCTCCCTGGCACATCCACAATCTCCCCTCTCCCCAGCCCATCCACATGCTCCCATGTACCCTGACTATCCACATTCTCCCCTCTCCCTGGCTCATCCACATTCTCCCCTCTCCTCGGCCTATCCACTCTCTCCCCTCTCCCCAGCCTATCCACATTTTCCCCTCTACCCGGACTATCCACTCTCTCTCCTCTCCTCTTCCTGTCCACTCTCTCCTATCTCCCCGGCAAATCCACATTCTCCCTTCTCCCCGGACCATCCACATTCTCCCCTCTCCCTGGCTCATCCACTCTCTCCCCTCTCCCCGGCCCATAAACATTCCGCCCTCTCCCCAGCCCATCCACATTCTCCCCTCTCCCCGTCTCATCCACTCTCTCCCCTATCCCCGGCCCATCCAAATTCTCCCCTCTCCCCGGCCCATCCAAATTCTCCCCTCTCCCCGGCGCATCCACGTTCTCCCCTCTCCCCGGCTCATCCACATTCTCCTCTCTCCCCGTCCTATCCGCACTCTCTCCTCTCTCCGTCCTATCCACTCTCTCCCCTCTCCCCGGTCTATCCACTGTCTCTGCTCTCCCCGGCTCATCCACATTCTCCCCTCTTCCCGGCCTATCCACTGTCTCCACTCTCCCCAGCCCATCCACATTCTCCCCTGTCCCCGGCCTATCCACATTCACCCCTCTCCCCGGCACATCCACATTCTCCCCTCTCCCCGGCCCATCCACACTCTCCCATCTCCCCGGCCCATCCACTCTCTCCCCTCTCCCCGGCTCATCCTCGTTCTCCCATCTCCCCGGCCCATCCACATTCTCCCCTCTCCCCAGCCTATCCACATGCTCCCCTCTCCCCAGCTCATCCACTCTCTCCCCTCTCCCCGGCCCATCCAAATTCTCCCTCTCCCCTGCCTATCCACATTCTCCCCTCTCCCCGGCTCATCCACTTGCTCCCCTCTCACCGGCCCATCCACTCTCTCCCCTTTCCCCGGCCTATCCACTCTCTCCCCTCTCCCCGGCGCATCCACGTTCTCCTCTCTCCCCGGCCTATCCGCTCTCTCTCCTCTCTCCGTCCTATCCACTCTCTCCCCTCCTCCCGGCCTATCCACTCTCTCCGCTCTCCCTGGCTCATCCACATTGTCCACTCTCCCCAGCCCATCCACATTCTCCCCTGTCCCCAGCCTATCCACATTCACCCCTCTCCCCGGCCCATCCACATTCTCCCCTGTTCCCGGCCCATCCACTCTCTCCCCTCTCCCCAGCCTATCTACATTCTCCCCTCTCCCCGGCCTATCCACTCTCTCCCCTCTGCCCAGCCTATCCACATTCTCCCCTCTCCCCAGCCTATCCACTCTTTCCCCTCTCCGCGGCCCATCCACATACTCCCCTCTCCCCGGCCTATACACTCTCTACCCTCTCCCCGGCCTATCCACATTTTCCCCTCTCCCCGGCCTATCCATTCTCTCCCCCCTCTCCCCGGCTAATCCACATTCTCCCCTCTCCCCGGCCCATCCACAATACTCCCCTCACCCCGGCCTATCCACTGTCTCCCCTCTCCCCGGCCTATCCACATTTTCCCCTCTCCCCGGCCCATCCTCGTTCTCCCATCTCCGCGGCTCATCCACTCTCTCTCCTCTCCCCGTCCTATCCACTCTCTCCCCTCTCCCCGGCCCATCCAGTCTCTCCCCTCTCCTCGGCACATCCACATTCTCCCCTCTCCGCAGCCCAACCACATTCTGCCATCTCTCCGGCCCATCCATATCCTCCCCTCTCCCCGGCCCATCCACATTCTCCCATCACCCCGGTCCATCCACATTCTCCCCTCTCCCCGGCTTATCCACTCTCACCCCTCTCCCCGGCCCATCCTCGTTCTCCCATCTCCCCGGCTCATCCACATTCTCTACTCTCCCCGGCCTATCCACTCTCCCCCCTCTGCCCAGCCTATCCACATTCTCCCCTCTCGCCGGCCTATCCACTCTCTCTCTCATCTCCCCGTCCTATCCACTCTCTCCAATCTCCCCGGCCTATCCACTCTCTCCCCTCTCTCCGGCCCATCCACATTCTCCCATCTACCCGGTCTATCCACTCTCTCTCCTCTCTCCGGCCCATCCACATTCTCCCCTCTCCCCGGCTTATCCACTCTCTCCCCTCTCCCCAGCCCATCCTCGTTCTCCCATCTCCCTGGCTCATCCACTCTCTCTCCTCTCCCCGTCCTACCCACTCTCTCCCCTCTCCCCGGCCCATCCAGTCTCTCCCCTCTCCTCGGCACATCCACATTCTCCCCTCTCCCTGGCTCATCCACATTCTCCCCTCTCCCCGGCCCATCCAGTCTCTCCCCTCTCCCCGGCCCATCCACATTCTCCCCTCTCCCCGTTTCATCCACTCTCTCCCCTCTCCCTGGCACCTTCACATTCTCCCCTCTCCCCGGCCTATCCACTGACTCCCCCCTCTCCCCGGCTAATCCACATTCTCCCCTCTCCCCGGCCCATCCACTTTCTCCCCTCTCCCCTGCCCATCCATATTCTCCCCTCTCCCTGGCCCATCCACAACCTCCCCTCTCCCCGGCTCATGCACTCTCTCCCCTCTCCCTGGATCATCCACTCTCTCCCCACTCACCAGCCCATCCACATTCTCCCCTCTCCCCGGCCCTTCCACATTCTCCCCTCTCCCCGGCTCATCCCCATTCTCCCCTCTCGCCAGCTCATCCCCATTCTCCCCTCTCCCCGGCTCATCCTCTCTCTCTCCTCTCCCCAGCCCATCCACTCTCTCCCCTCTCCCCGGCTCAACCACTCTCTCCCCTCTCCCCGGCTCATCCACATTCTCCCCTCTCCCCGGCCTATCCACGTTCTCCCCTCTCCCCGGCTCATCCACGTTCTCCCATCTCCCCGTCCTATCCATATTCTCCCCTCTCCAAGGCCTATCCACTCTCTCCCCTCTCCCCGGCCCATCCACATACTCCCCTCTCCCCGGCCTATCCACATTTTCCCGTCTGCCCGGCCCATCCACATTCTCTCCTCTCCCCGGTCTATCCACTCTCTCTCTCCTCTCCCCGGCCTATCCACTCTCTCCCCCCTCTCTCCGGCTAATCCACATTCTCCCTTCTCCCCGTCCCATCCACTCTCTCCCCTCTCCCCGGCCCATCCATATTCTCACCTATCCCCGGCTCATCCACTTGCTCCCCTCTCACCGGCCTATCCACTCTCTCTCTCATCTCCCCGTCCTATCCACTCTCTCCAATCTCCCCGGCCTATCCACTCTCTCCCCTCTCACCGGCCTATCCACTCTCTCCCCTCTGCCCAGCCTATCCACATTCTCCCATCTCCCCAGCCTATCCACTCTTTCCCCTCTCCGCGGCCCATCTACATACTCCCCTCTCCCCGGCCTATACACTCTCTCCCCTCTCCCTGGCCCATCCAAATTCTCCCCTCTCCCCGGCTCAGCCGTTCTCTCCCCTCTCCCCGGCTCATCCACATTCTCCTCTCTCCCCGGCGTATCCGCTCTCTCTCCTCTCTCTGTCCTATCCACTCTCTCCCCTCTTCCCGGCCTATCCACTCTCTCCGCTCTCCCCGGCTCATCCACATTCTCCACTCTCCCCGGCCAATACACTCTCTCCCCTCTCCCTGGCCCTTCCACATTCACCCCTCTCCCCGGCCCATCCACATTCTCCCCTCTCCCCGGCTCATCCACTCTTTCCCCTCTCCGCGGCCCATCCACATACTCCCCCCGCCCCGGCCTATACACTCTCTACCCTCTCCCCGGCCTATCCACATTTTCCCCTCTCCTCGGCCTATCCATTCTCTCCCCCCTCTCCCCGGCTAATCTACATTCTCCCCTCTCCCCGGCTCATCCACATTCTCCCCTCTCCCCGGCCCATCCACATTCTCCCCTCTCCCCGGCTCATCCACTTGCTCCCCTCTCACCGGCCTATCCACTCTCTCTCTCATCTCCCCGTCCTATCCACTCTCTCCAATCTCCCCGGCCTATCCACTCTCTCCCCTCTGCCCAGCCTATCCACATTCTCCCCTCTCCCCAGCCTATCCACTCTTTCCCCTCTCCGCGGCCCATCCACATACTCCCCTCTCCCCGGCCTATACACTCTCTACCCTCTCCCCGGCCTATCCACATTTTCCCCTCTCCCCGGCCTATCCATTCTCTCCCCCCTCTCCCCGGCTAATCCACATTCTCCCCTCTCCCCGGCCCATCCACTCTGCCCTCTTTCCGGACCATCCACATTCTCCCCTCTCCCAGGCCATTCCACATTCTCCCCTCTCCCCAGCACATCCACATTCTCCCCTCTCCCCGGCCCATCCACATTCTTCCCTCTCCCCGGCTCATCCACTCTCTCCCCTCTGCCCGGCCCATCCGCGTTCTCCCATCTCCCCGGCTCATCCACATTCTCCCCTCTCCCCGGCCTATCCACTCTCTCCCCTCTCCTCGGCCTATCCACATTCTCCCCTCTCGCCGGCCTATCCACTCTCTCTCTCATCTCCCTGTCCTATCCACTCTCTCCCCTCTCCCCGGCTCATCCACATTCTCCCATCTCCCCGGTCTATCCACTCTCTCCTCTCTCCGGCCCATCCACATTCTCCCCTCTCCCTATTTCATTCACTCTCTCCCCTCTCCCCAGCCCAACCACATTCTCCAATCTACCCTGCCTATCCATATTCTCCCATCTCCCCGGCCCATCCACATTCTCCCCTCTCCCTGTTTCATTCACTCTCTCCCCTCTCCCCAGCCCAACCACATTCTCCAATCTCCCCTGCCTATCCATATTCTCCCATCTCCCCGGCTCATCCACATTCTCCCATCTCCCCGGTCTATCCACTCTCTCTCCTCTCTCCGGCCCATCCACATTCTCCCCTCTCCCTGTTTCATTCACTCTCTCCCCTCTCCCCAGCCCAACCACATTCTCCAATCTCCCCTGCCTATCCATATTCTCCCATCTCCCCGGCCCATCCACTCTCTCCCCTCTCCCCGGATCATCCAGTCTCTCCCCTCTCACCAGCACATCCACATTCTCCCCTCTCCCCAGCCCATCCACATTCTCCCCTCTCCCCGGATCATCCACTCTCTCCCCTCTCCCCGGCCCATAAACATTCTTCCCTCTCCCCGGCTCATCCACTCTCTCCCCTCTGCCCGGCCCATCCGCGTTCTCCCATCTCCCCGGCTCATCCACATTCTCCCCTCTCCCCGGCCTATCCACTCTCTCCCCTCTCCTCGGCCTATCCACATTCTCCCCTCTCGCCGGCCTATCCACTCTCTCTCTCATCTCCCTGTCCTATCCACTCTCTCCCCTCTCCCCGGCTCATCCACATTCTCCCATCTCCCCGGTCTATCCACTCTCTCCTCTCTCCGGCCCATCCACATTCTCCCCTCTCCCTATTTCATTCACTCTCTCCCCTCTCCCCAGCCCAACCACATTCTCCAATCTACCCTGCCTATCCATATTCTCCCATCTCCCCGGCCCATCCACATTCTCCCCTCTCCCTGTTTCATTCACTCTCTCCCCTCTCCCCAGCCCAACCACATTCTCCAATCTCCCCTGCCTATCCATATTCTCCCATCTCCCCGGCTCATCCACATTCTCCCATCTCCCCGGTCTATCCACTCTCTCCTCTCTCCGGCCCATCCACATTCTCCCCTCTCCCTATTTCATTCACTCTCTCCCCTCTCCCCAGCCCAACCACATTCTCCAATCTACCCTGCCTATCCATATTCTCCCATCTCCCCGGCCCATCCACATTCTCCCCTCTCCCTGTTTCATTCACTCTCTCCCCTCTCCCCAGCCCAACCACATTCTCCAATCTCCCCTGCCTATCCATATTCTCCCATCTCCCCGGCTCATCCACATTCTCCCATCTCCCCGGTCTATCCACTCTCTCTCCTCTCTCCGGCCCATCCACATTCTCCCCTCTCCCTGTTTCATTCACTCTCTCCCCTCTCCCCAGCCCAACCACATTCTCCAATCTCCCCTGCCTATCCATATTCTCCCATCTCCCCGGCCCATCCACTCTCTCCCCTCTCCCCGGATCATCCAGTCTCTCCCCTCTCACCAGCACATCCACATTCTCCCCTCTCCCCAGCCCATCCACATTCTCCCCTCTCCCCGGATCATCCACTCTCTCCCCTCTCCCCGGCCCATAAACATTCTGCCCTCTCCCCAGCCCATCCACATTCTCCCCTCTCCCCGGCTCATCCACTCTCACCCCTCTCCCCGGCCGATCCTCGTTCTCCCATCTCCCCGGCTCATCCACATTCTCTACTCTCCCCGGCCTATCCACTCTCCCCCCTCTGCCCAGCCTATCCACATTCTCCCCTCTCGCCGGCCTATCCACTCTCTCTCTCATCTCCCCGTCCTATCCACTCTCTCCAATCTCCCCGGCCTATCCACTCTCTCCCCTCTCTCCGGCCCATCCACATTCTCCCATCTACCCGGTCTATCCACTCTCTCTCCTCTCTCCGGCCCATCCACATTCTCCCCTCTCCCCGTTTCATTCACTCTCTCCCCTCTCCCTGGCACATCCACAATCTCCCCTCTCCCCAGCCCATCCACATGCTCCCATGTACCATGACTATCCACATTCTCCCCTCTCCCTGGCTCATCCACATTCTCCCCTCTCCTCGGCCTATCCACTCTCTCCCCTCTCCCCAGCCTATCCACATTTTCCCCTCTACCCGGACTATCCACTCTCTCTCCTCTCCTCTTCCTGTCCACTCTCTCCCATCTCCCCGGCAAATCCACATTCTCCCTTCTCCCCGGACCATCCACATTCTCCCCTCTCCCTGGCTCATCCACTCTCTCCCCTCTCCCCGGCCCATAAACATTCCGCCCTCTCCCCAGCCCATCCACATTCTCCCCTCTCCCCGTCTCATCCACTCTCTCCCCTATCCCCGGCCCATCCAAATTCTCCCCTCTCCCCGGCCCATCCAAATTCTCCCCTCTCCCCGGCGCATCCACGTTCTCCCCTCTCCCCGGCTCATCCACATTCTCCTCTCTCCCCGTCCTATCCGCTCTCTCTCCTCTCTCCGTCCTATCCACTCTCTCCCCTCTCCCCGGTCTATCCACTGTCTCTGCTCTCCCCGGCTCATCCACATTCTCCCCTCTTCCCGGCCTATCCACTGTCTCCACTCTCCCCAGCCCATCCACATTCTCCCCTGTCCCCGGCCTATCCACATTCACCCCTCTCCCCGGCACATCCACATTCTCCCCTCTCCCCGGCCCATCCACATTCTCCCATCTCCCCGGCCCATCCACTCTCTCCCCTCTCCCCGGCTCATCCTCGTTCTCCCATCTCCCCGGCCCATCCACATTCTCCCCTCTCCCCAGCCTATCCACATGCTCCCCTCTCCCCAGCTCATCCACTCTCTCCCCTCTCCCCGGCCCATCCAAATTCTCCCCTCTCCCCTGCCTATCCACATTCTCCCCTCTCCCCGGCTCATCCACTTGCTCCCCTCTCACCGGCCCATCCACTCTCTCCCCTTTCCCCGGCCTATCCACTCTCTCCCCTCTCCCCGGCGCATCCACGTTCTCCTCTCTCCCCGGCCTATCCGCTCTCTCTCCTCTCTCCGTCCTATCCACTCTCTCCCCTCCTCCCGGCCTATCCACTCTCTCCGCTCTCCCTGGCTCATCCACATTGTCCACTCTCCCCAGCCCATCCACATTCTCCCCTGTCCCCAGCCTATCCACATTCACCCCTCTCCCCGGCCCATCCACATTCTCCCCTGTTCCCGGCCCATCCACTCTCTCCCCTCTCCCCAGCCTATCTACATTCTCCCCTCTCCCCGGCCTATCCACTCTCTCCCCTCTGCCCAGCCTATCCACATTCTCCCCTCTCCCCAGCCTATCCACTCTTTCCCCTCTCCGCGGCCCATCCACATACTCCCCTCTCCCCGGCCTATACACTCTCTACCCTCTCCCCGGCCTATCCACATTTTCCCCTCTCCCCGGCCTATCCATTCTCTCCCCCCTCTCCCCGGCTAATCCACATTCTCCCCTCTCCCCGGCCCCTCCACTCTCCCCTCTCCCCGGCATATCCACATTCTCCCCTCTCCCCGGCTCATGCACTCTCTCCCCTCTCCCCAGCCCATCCTCGTTCTCCCATCTCCCCGGCTCATCCACATTCTCCCCTGTCCCCAGCCTATCCACATTCACCCCTCTCCCCGGCCCATCCACATTCTCCCCTGTTCCCGGCCCATCCACTCTCTCCCCTCTCCCCGGCCTATCTACATTCTCCCCTCTCACCGGCCTATCCACTCTCTCCCCTCTGCCCAGCCTATCCACATTCTCCCCTCTCCCCAGCCTATCCACTCTTTCCCCTCTCCGCGGCCCATCCACATACTCCCCTCTCCCCGGCCTATACACTCTCTACCCTCTCCCCGGCCTATCCACATTTTCCCCTCTCCCCGGCCTATCCATTCTCTCCCCCCTCTCCCCGGCTAATCCACATTCTCCCCTCTCCCCGGCCCCTCCACTCTCCCCTCTCCCCGGCATATCCACATTCTCCCCTCTCCCCGGCTCATGCACTCTCTCCCCTCTCCCCAGCCCATCCTCGTTCTCCCATCTCCCCGGCTCATCCACATTCTCCCCTCTCCCCGGCCTATCCACATTCTCCTCTCTCCCCGGCCTATCTGCTCTCTCTCCTCTCCCCATCCTGTTCACTCTCTCCCCTCTTCCCGGCCCATCCACATTCTCCACTCTCCCCGGCCCATCCACATTCTCCCCTCTCCCCGGCCCATCCACATTCTCCCCTCTCCCCAGCTCATCCACATTCTCCCATCTCCCCGGCCCATCCACTCTCTCCCCTCTCCCCGGATCATCCACTCTCTCCCCTCTCCCTGGCTCATCCCCTCTCTCCCCCTATCCCCGGTCCATCCACTCTCTCCCCTCTCCCTGGCCCATCCACATTCTCCCCTCTCCAAGGCCCATTCCCCTCTCTCCCCTCTCCCCGGCCCATCCACATTCTCCCCTCTCCCCGGCGCATCCACATTCTCCCCTCTCCCCGGCTCATCCCCATTCTCCCCTCTCCCCAGCCCATCCACATTCTCCCCTCTCCCCGGCTCAGCCACTCTCTCCCCTCTCCCCGGCTCATCCACATTCTCCCCTCTCCCCGGCCTATCCACGTTCTCCCATCTCCCCGGCCTATCCACATTCTCCCCTCTCCCCAGCCTATCCACTCTCTACCCTCTCCCCAGCCCATCAACAACTCCCCTCTCCCCAGCCCATCAACAACTTCCCTCTCCCCGGCCTATCCACACTTTTCCCTCTCCCCGGCCCATCCACATTCTCCCCTCTCCCCGGCCTATCCACTCTCTCTCTCCTCTCCCCGGTTAATCCACATTCTCCCCTATCCCCGGCCCATCCACTCTTTCCCCTCTCCCCGACCCATCCACATTCTCCCCTCTCCCCGGCACATCCACATTCTCCCCTCGCACCGGCCCATCCACATTCTCCCATCACCTCTGCCCATCCACATTCCCCCCTCTCCCCAGCTCATCCACTCTCTCCCCTCTCCCCGGCCCATCCACATTCTCCCTTCTCCCCGGCCCATCCACATTCTCCCATCACCCCGGCACATCCACATTCTCCCCACTCCCTGGCTCATGCACTCTCTTCCCTCTCCCCGGCCCATCCTCGTTCTCCCATCTCCGCGGCTCATCCACTCTCTCTCCTCTCCCCGTCCTATCCACTCTCTCCCCTCTCCCCGGCCCATCCAGTCTCTCCCCTCTCCCCTGCCCATCCACATTCTCCCCTCTCCCCGGCCCGGCCACATTCTCCCCTCTTCCCAGCTCATCCCCATTCTCCCCTCTCCCCGGCGCATCCACATTCTCCCCTCTCCCCGGCTCATCCCCATTCTCCCCTCTCCCCAGCCCATCCACATTCTAACCTCTCCCCAGCCTATCCACTCTCTACCCTCTCCCCAGCCCATCAACAACTCCCCTCTCCTCAGCCTATCCACATTTTTCCCTCTCCCCGGCCCATCCACATTCTCCCCTCTCCCCAGCCCATCCACTCTCTCCCCTCTCCCCTGCCCATCCATATTCTCCCCTCTCCCCGGCCTTTCCACATTCTCCCCTCTCCCCGGCATATCCACATTCTCCCCTCTCCCCGGCCCATCCACATTCTCGCATCACCCCAGCCCATCCACATTCTCCCCTCTCCCCGGCTCATGCACTCTCTCCCCTCTCCCCAGCCCATCCTCGTTCTCCCATCTCCCCGGCTCATCCACATTCTCCCCTCTCCCCGGCCTATCCACATTCTCCTCTCTCCCCGGTCTATCTGCTCTCTTTCCTCTCCCCATCCTGTTCACTCTCTCCCCTCTTCCCGGCCCATCCACATTCTCCACTCTCCCCGGCCCATCCACATTCTCCCCTCTCCCCGGCCCATCCACATTCTCCCCTCTCCCCAGCTCATCCACATTCTCCCATCTCCCCGGCCCATCCACTCTCTCCCTTCTCACCGGCCCATCCACATTCTCCCCTCTCCCCGGCCCTTCCACATTCTCCCCTCTCCCCGGCCTATCCACATTCTCCTCTCTCCCCGGTCTATCTGCTCTCTTTCCTCTCCCCATCCTGTTCACTCTCTCCCCTCTTCCCGGCCCATCCACATTCTCCACTCTCCCCGGCCCATCCACATTCTCCCCTCTCCCCGGCCCATCCACATTCTCCCCTCTCCCCAGCTCATCCACATTCTCTCATCTCCCCGGCCCATACACTCTCTCCCCTCTCACCGGCCCATCCACATTCTCCCCTCTCCCCGGCCTCTCCACTCTCTACGGTCTCCCTGGCTCATCCCCTCTCTCCCCCTATCCCCGGTCCATCCACTCTCTCCCCTCTCCCCGGCCCATCCACATTCTCCCCTCTCCAAGGCCCATTCCCCTCTCTCCCCTCTCCCCGGCCCATCCACATTCTCCCCTCTCCCCTGCCCATCCACATTCTCCCCTCTCCCCGGCCCGGCCACATTCTCCCCTCTCCCCGGCTCATCCCCATTCTCCCCTCTCCCCAGCCCATCCACATTCTCCCCTCTCCCCGGCTCAGCCACTCTCTCCCCTCTCCCCGGCTCATCCACATTCTCCCCTCTCCCTGGCCTATCCACGTTCTCCCATCTCCCCGGCCTATCCACATTCTCCCCTCTCCCCAGCCTATCCACTCTCTACCCTCTCCCCAGCCCATCAACAACTCCCCTCTCCCCAGCCCTTCAACAACTCCCCTCTCCCCGGCCTATCCACATTTTTCCCTCTCCCCGGCCCATCCACATTTTTCCCTCTCCCCGGCCCATCCACATTCTCCCCTCTCCCCGGCCTATCCACTCTCTCTCTCCTCTCCCCGGTTAATCCACATTCTCCCCTATCCCCGGCCCATCCACTCTTTCCCCTCTCCCCGACCCATCCACATTCTCCCCTCTCCCCGGCACATCCACATTCTCCCCTCGCACCGGCCCATCCACATTCTCCCATCACCTCTGCCCATCCACATTCCCCCCTCTCCCCGGCTCATCCACTCTCTCCCCTCTCCCCGGCCCATCCTCGTTCTCCCATCTCCCCGGCCTATCTACATTCTCCCCTCTCCCCAACCTATCCACTCTCTCCCCTCTCCTCGGCCCATCCACAATACTCCCCTCACCCCGGCCTATCCACTGTCTCCCCTCTCCCCGGCCTATCCACATTTTCCCCTCTCCCCGGCCCATCCACATTCTCCCCTCTCCCCGGCCTATCCACTTTCTCCCCTCTCCCCTGCCCATCCATATTCTCCTCTCTCTCCGGCCCATCCACATTCTCCCTTCTCCCCGGCCCATCCACATTCTCCCATCACCCCGGCCCATCCACATTCTCCCCTCTCCCTGGCTCATGCACTCTCTTCCCTCTCCCCGGCCCATCCTCGTTCTCCCATCTCCGCGGCTCATCCACTCTCTCTCCTCTCCCCGTCCTATCCACTTTCTCCCCTCTCCCCGGCCTATCCACTCTCTACCCTCTCCCCAGCCCATCAACAACTCCCCTCTCCCCGGCCTATCCACATTTTTCCCTCTCCCCGGCCCATCCACATTCTCCCCTCTCCCCGGCCTATCCACTCTCTCTCTCCTCTCCCCGGTTAATCCACTCTCTCACCTCTCCCCGGCCCATCCACATTCTCCCCTCTCCCCAGCCCATCCACTCTCTCCCCTCTCCCCTGCCCATCCATATTCTCCCCACTCCCCGGCCTTTCCACATTCTCCCCTCTCCCCGGCATATCCACATTCTCCCCTTTCCCCGGCCCATCCACATTCTCGCATCACCCCAGCCCATCCACATTCTCCCCTCTCCCCGGCTCATGCACTCTCTCCTCTCTCCCCAGCCCATCCTCGTTCTTCCATCTCCCCGGCTCATCCACATTCTCCCCTCTCCCCGGCCTATCCACATTCTCCACTCTCCCCGGCCCATCCACATTCTCCCCTCTCCCCGGCCCATGCACATTCTCCCCTCTCCCCAGCTCATCCACTCTCTCCGCTCTCCCCGGATCATCCACTCTCTCCCCTCTCCCTGGATCATCCACTCTCTCCCCTCTCACCGGCCCATCCACATTCTCCCCTCTCCCCGGCCCTTCCACATTCTCCCCTCTCCCCGGCCTCTCCACTCTCTACGGTCTCCCTGGCTCATCCCCTCTCTCCCCCTATCCCCGGTCCATCCACTCTCTCCCCTCTCCCCGGCCCATCCATATTCTCCCCTCTCCAAGGCCCATTCCCCTCTCTCCCCTCTCCCCGGCCCATCCACATTCTCCCCTCTCCCCTGCCCAGCCACATTCTCCCCTCTCCCCGGCCCGGCCACATTCTCCCCTCTTCCCGGCTCATCCCCATTCTCCCCTCTCCCCGGCGCATCCACATTCTCCCCTCTCCCCGGCTCATCCCCATTCTCCCCTCTCCCCAGCCCATCCACATTCTCCCCTCTCCCTGGCTCAACCACTCTCTCCCCTCTCCCCGGCACATCCACATTCTCCCCTCGCACCGGCCCATCCACATTCTC
Organism: Mobula birostris; assembly: GCF_030028105.1. Taxonomy (NCBI): domain Eukaryota; kingdom Metazoa; phylum Chordata; class Chondrichthyes; order Myliobatiformes; family Myliobatidae; genus Mobula; species Mobula birostris. The sequence continues at coordinate 28,526 of NW_027276072.1, read as the reverse complement.
CCATCACCTCTGCCCATCCACATTCCCCCCTCTCCCCGGCTCATCCACTCTCTCCCCTCTCCCCGGCACATCCTCGTTCTCCCATCTCCCCGGCCTATCCACATTCTCCCCTCTCCCCAACCTATCCACTCTCTCCCCTCTCCTCGGCCCATCCACAATACTCCCCTCACCCCGGCCTATCCACTGTCTCCCCTCTCCCCGGCCTATCCACATTTTCCCCTCTCCCCGGCCCATCCTCGTTCTCCCATCTCCGCGGCTCATCCACTCTCTCTCCTCTCCCCGTCCTATCCACTCTCTCCCCTCTCCCCGGCCCATCCAGTCTCTCCCCTCTCCTCGGCACATCCACATTCTCCCCTCTCCGCAGCCCAACCACATTCTCCCATCTCTCCGGCCCATCCATATTCTCCCCTCTCCCCGGCCCATCCACATTCTCCCATCACCCCGGTCCATCCACATTCTCCCCTCTCCCCGGCTCATCCACTCTCTCCCCTCTCCCCAGCCCATCCTCGTTCTCCCATCTCCCTGGCTCATCCACTCTCTCTCCTCTCCCCGTCCTACCCACTCTCTCCCCTCTCCCCGGCCCATCCAGTCTCTCCCCTCTCCTCGGCACATCCACATTCTCCCCTCTCCCTGGCTCATCCACATTCTCCCCTCTCCCCGGCCCATCCAGTCTCTCCCCTCTCCCCGGCCCATCCACATTCTCCCCTCTCCCCGTTTCATCCACTCTCTCCCCTCTCCCTGGCACCTTCACATTCTCCCCTCTCCCCGGCCTATCCACTGACTCCCCCCTCTCCCCGGCTAATCCACATTCTCCCCTCTCCCCGGCCCATCCACTTTCTCCCCTCTCCCCTGCCCATCCATATTCTCCCCTCTCCCTGGCCCATCCACAACCTCCCCTCTCCCCGGCTCACGCACTCTCTCCCCTCTCCCTGGATCATCCACTCTCTCCCCACTCACCAGCCCATCCACATTCTCCCCTCTCCCCGGCCCTTCCACATTCTCCCCTCTCCCCGGCTCATCCCCATTCTCCCCTCTCGCCAGCTCATCCCCATTCTCCCCTCTCCCCGGCTCATCCTCTCTCTCTCCTCTCCCCAGCCCATCCACTCTCTCCCCTCTCCCCGGCTCAACCACTCTCTCCCCTCTCCCCGGCTCATCCACATTCTCCCCTCTCCCCGGCCTATCCACGTTCTCCCCTCTCCCCGGCTCATCCACGTTCTCCCATCTCCCCGTCCTATCCATATTCTCCCCTCTCCAAGGCCTATCCACTCTCTCCCCTCTCCCCGGCCCATCCACATACTCCCCTCTCCCCGGCCTATCCACATTTTCCCGTCTGCCCGGCCCATCCACATTCTCTCCTCTCCCCAGTCTATCCACTCTCTCTCTCCTCTCCCCGGCCTATCCACTCTCTCCCCCCTCTCCCCGGCTAATCCACATTCTCCCTTCTCCCCGTCCCATCCACTCTCTCCCCTCTCCCCGGCCCATCCATATTCTCACCTATCCCCGGCCTTTCCACATTCTCCCCTCTCTCCGGCACATCCACATTCTCCCCTCTCCCCGGCCCATCCACATTCTTCCATCACCCCGGCCCATCCACTCTCTCCCCTCTCCCCGGCCCATGCACTCTCTCCGCTCTCCCCGGCCCATCCTCGTTCTCCCATCTCCCCGGCTCATCCACATTCTCCCCTCTCCCCGGCCTATCCACTCTCTCCCGTCTCCTCGGCCTATCCACATTCTCCTCTCTCCCCGGCCTATCTGCTCTCTCTCCTCTCCCTGTCCTATTCACTCTCTCCCCTCTTCCCGGCGTATGCACTCACTCCGCTCTCCCCAGCCCATCCACATTCTCCCCTCTGCCCGGCATATCCACTCTCTCACCTCTCCCCGGCCCATCCACATTCTCCCCTCTCCCCAGCTCATCCACATTCTCCCATCTCCCCGGCCCATCCACTCTCTCCCCTCTCCCCGGATCATTCACTCTCTCCCCTCTCCCTGGAGCATCCACTCTCTCCCCTCTCACCAGCCCATCCACATACTCCCCTCTCCCCGGCCCTTCCACATTCTCCCCTCTCCCCGGCCTCTCCACTCTCTACGGTCTCACTGGCTCATCCCCTCTCTCCCCCTATCCCCGGTCCATCCACTCTCTCCCCTCTCCCCGGCCCATCCACATTCTCCCCTCTCCAAGGCCCATTCCCCTCTCTCCCCTCTCCCCTGCCCATCCACTCTCTCCCCTCTCCAAGGCCCATTCCCCTCTCTCCCCTCTCCCCTGCCCATCCACATTCTCCCCTCTCCCCAGCCCGGCCACATTCTCCCCTCGTCCCGGCTCATCCCCATTCTCCCCTCTCCCCGGCGCATCCACATTCTCGCCTCTCCCCGGCTCATCCCCATTCTCCCCTCTCCCCAGCCCATCCACATTCTCCCCTCTCCCCGGCTCAGCCACTCTCTCCCCTCTCCCCGGCTCATCCACATTCTCCCCTCTCCCCGGCCTATCCACGTTCTCCCATCTCCCCGGCCTATCCACATTCACCCCTCTCCCCAGCCTATCCACTCTCTACCCTCTCCCCAGCCCATCAACAACTCCCCTCTCCCCGGCCTATCCACATTTTTCCCTCTCCCCGGCCCATCCACATTCTCCCCTCTCCCCGGCCTATCCACTCTCTCTCTCCTCTTCCCGGTTAATCCACATTCTCCCCTATCCCCGGCCCATCCACTCTTTCCCCTCTCCCCGACCCATCCACATTCTCCCCTCTCCCCGGCACATCCACATTCTCCCCTCGCACTGGCCCATCCACATTCTCCCATCACCTCTGCCCATCCACATTCCCCCCTCTCCCCGGCTCATCCACTCTCTCCCCTCTCCCCGGCTCATCCACTCTCTCCCCTCTCCCCGGCCTATCCACATTCTCCCCTCTCCCCAACCTACCCACTCTCTCCCCTCTACTCGGCCCATCCACAATACTCCCCTCACCCCGGCCTATCCACTGTCTCCCCTCTCCCTGGCCTATCCACATTTTCCCCTCTCCCCGGCCCATCCACATTCTCCCCTCTCCCCGGCCTATCCACTTTCTCCCCTCTCCCCTGCCCATCCATATTCTCCCCTCTCCCCGGCCTTTCCACATTCTCCCCTCTCCCCGGCCCATCCACATTCTCCCATCTCCGCGGCTCATCCACTCTCTCCCCTCTCACCGGCCCATCCAGTCTCTCCCCTCTCCTTGGCACATCCATATTCTCCCCTCTCCCCGGCCCATCCACATTCTCCCATCACCCCGGTCCATCCACATTCTCCCCTCTCCCCGGCTCATGCACTCTCTCCCCTCTCCCCGGCCCATCCTTGTTCTCCCATCTCCCCGGCTCATCCACTCTCTCTCCTCTCCCCGTCCTACCCACTCTCTCCCCTCTCCCCGGCCCATCCAGTCTCTCCCCTCTCCCCGGCACATCCACATTCTCCCTTCTCCCCGGCTAATCCACATTCTCCCCTCTCCCCGGCCCATCCACTTTCTCCCCTCTCCCCTGCCCATCCACTCTCTACCCTCTCCCCAGCCCATCAACAACTCCCCTCTCCCCGGCCTATCCACATTTTTCCCTCTCCCCGGCCCATCCACATTCTCCCCTCTCCCCGGCCTATCCACTCTCTCTCTCCTCTCCCCGGTTAATCCACATTCTCCCCTATCCCCAGCCCATCCACTCTTTCCCCTCTCCCCGACCCATCCACATTCTCCCCTCTCCCCGGCACATCCACATTCTCCCCTCGCACCGGCCCATCCACATTCTCCCATCACCTCTGCCCATCCACATTCCCCCCTCTCCCCAACCTATCCACTCTCTCCCCTCTCCTCGGCCCTTCCACATTCTCCCCTCTCCCCGGCTCATCCCCATTCTCCCCTCTCCCCAGCTCATCCACATTCTCCCCTCTCCCCGGCTCAGCCACTCTCTCCCCTCTCCCCGGCTCATCCACATTCTCCCCTCTCCCCGGCACATCCACATTCTCCCCTCGCACCGGCCCATCCACATTCTCCCATCACCTCTGCCCATCCACATTCCCCCCTCTCCCCAACCTATCCACTCTCTCCCCTCTCCTCGGCCCTTCCACATTCTCCCCTCTCCCCGGCTCATCCCCATTCTCCCCTCTCCCCAGCTCATCCACATTCTCCCCTCTCCCCGGCTCAGCCACTCTCTCCCCTCTCCCCGGCTCATCCACATTCTCCCCTCTCCCTGGCCTATCCACATTCTCCCCTCTCCCCGGCTCATCCACGTTCTGCCATCTCCCCGTCATATCCACATTCTCCCCTCTCCCCAGCCTATCCACTCTCTCCCCTCTCCCCGGCCCATCCACATACTCCCCTCTCCCCGGTCTATCCACATTTTCCCCTCTCCCCGACCCATCCACATTCTCTCCTCTCCCCGTCCTTTCCACTCTCTCCCCTCTCCCCGGCCTATCCACTCTCTCCCCATCTCCCCGGCTAATCCACATTCTCCCCTCTCCCCGGCCCATCCACTCTCTCCCCTCTCCCTGGCCCATCCATATTCTCCCCTCTCCCCAGCCCATCCACTTTCTCCCCTCTCCCCGGCCCATCCACATTCTCCCCTCTCCCCAGCTCATCCACATTCTGCCCTCTGCCCGGAATATCCACTCTCTCCCCTCTCCCCGGCCCATCCACATTCTCCACTCTCCCCGGCCTATCCACATTCTCCCCTCTCCCCGGCCCATCCACATTCTGCCCTCTGCCCGGCATATCCACTCTCTCCCCTCTCCCCGGCCCATCCACATTCTCCCCTCTCCCCAGCCTATCCACTCTCTCCCCTCTCCCCTGCCCATCCACATTCTCCACTCTCCCCGGCCTATCCACATTCTCCCCTCTGCCTGGCATATCCACTCTCTCACCTCTCCCCGGCCCATCCACATTCTCCCCTCTCCCCAGCTCATCCACATTCTCCCATCTCCCCGGCCCATCCACTCTCTCCCCTCTCCCCGGATCATTCACTCTCTCCCCTCTCCCTGGAGCATCCACTGTCTCCCCTCTCACCGGCCCATCCACATTCTCCCCTCTCCCCGGCCCTTCCACATTCTCCCCTCTCCCCGGCCTCTCCACTCTCTACGGTCTCACTGGCTCATCCCCTCTCTCCCCCTATCCCCGGTCCATCCACTCTCTCCCCTCTCCCCGGCCCATCCACATTCTCCCCTCTCCAAGGCCCATTCCCCTCTCTCCCCTCTCCCCTGCCCATCCACTCTCTCCCCTCTCCAAGGCCCATTCCCCTCTCTCCCCTCTCCCCTGCCCATCCACATTCTCCCCTCTCCCCGGCCCGGCCACATTCTCCCCTCTTCCCGGCTCATCCCCATTCTCCCCTCTCCCCGGCGCAACCACATTCTCCCCTCTCCCCGGCTCATCCCCATTCTCCCCTCTCCCCAGCCCATCCACATTCTCCCCTCTCCCCGGCTCAGCCACTCTCTCCCCTCTCCCCGGCTCATCCACATTCTCCCCTCTCCCCAGCCTATCCACGTTCTCCCATCTCCCCGGCCTATCCACATTCTCCCCTCTCCCCAGCCTATCCACTCTCTACCCTCTCCCCAGCCCATCAACAACTCCGCTCTCCCCGGCCTATCCACATTTTTCCCTCTCCCCGGCCCATCCACATTCTCCCCTCTCCCCGGCCTATCCACTCTCTCTCTCCTCTCCCCGGTTAATCCACATTCTCCCCTATCCCCGGCCCATCCACTCTTTCCCCTCTCCCCGACCCATCCACATTCTCCCCTCTCCCCGGCACATCCACATTCTCCCCTCGCACTGGCCCATCCACATTCTCCCATCACCTCTGCCCATCCACATTCCCCCCTCTCCCCGGCTCATCCACTCTCTCCCCTCTCCCCGGCTCATCCACTCTCTCCCCTCTCCCTGGCCTATCCACATTCTCCCCTCTCCCCAACCTATCCACTCTCTCCCCTCTCCTCAGCCCATCCACAATACTCCCCTCACCCCGGCCTATCCACTGTCTCCCCTCTCCCTGGCCTATCCACATTTTCCCCTCTCCCCGGCCCATCCACATTCTCCCCTCTCCCCAGCCTATCCACTTTCTCCCCTCTCCCCTGCCCATCCATATTCTCCCCTCTCCCCGGCCTTTCCACATTTTCCCCTCTCCCCGGCCCATCCACATTCTCCCATCTCCGCGGCTCATCCACTCTCTCCCGTCTCCCCGGCCCATCCAGTCTCTCCCCTCTCCTTGGCACATCCATATTCTCCCCTCTCCCCGGCCCATCCACATTCTCCCATCACCCCGGTCCATCCACATTCTCCCCTCTCCCCGGCTCATCCACTCTCTCCCCTCTCCCCGGCCCATCCTTGTTCTCCCATCTCCCCGGCTCATCCACTCTCTCTCCTCTCCCCGTCCTACCCACTCTCTCCCCTCTCCCCGGCCCATCCAGTCTCTCCCCTCTCCCCGGCCCATCCACTTTCTCCCCTCTCCCCTGCCCATCCACTCTCTACCCTCTCCCCAGCCCATCAACAACTCCCCTCTCCCCGGCCTATCCACATTTTTCCCTCTCCCCGGCCCATCCACATTCTCCCCTCTCCCCGGCCTATCCACTCTCTCTCTCCTCTCCCCGGTTAATCCACATTCTCCCCTATCCCCAGCCCATCCACTCTTTCCCCTCTCCCCGACCCATCCACATTCTCCCCTCTCCCCGGCACATCCACATTCTCCCCTCGCACCGGCCCATCCACATTCTCCCATCACCTCTGCCCATCCACATTCCCCCCTCTCCCCAACCTATCCACTCTCTCCCCTCTCCTCGGCCCTTCCACATTCTCCCCTCTCCCCGGCTCATCCCCATTCTCCCCTCTCCCCAGCTCATCCACATTCTCCCCTCTCCCCGGCTCAGCCACTCTCTCCCCTCTCCCCGGCTCATCCACATTCTCCCCTCTCCCTGGCCTATCCACATTCTCCCCTCTCCCCGGCTCATCCACGTTCTGCCATCTCCCCGTCATATCCACATTCTCCCCTCTCCCCAGCCTATCCACTCTCTCCCCTCTCCCCGGCCCATCCACATACTCCCCTCTCCCCGGTCTATCCACATTTTCCCCTCTCCCCGACCCATCCACATTCTCCCCTCTCCCCGGCCTATCCACTCTCTCTCTCCTCTCCCCGGCCTATCCACTCTCTCCCCATCTCCCCGGCTAATCCACATTCTCCCCTCTCCCCGGCCCATCCACTCTCTCCCCTCTCCCTGGCCCATCCATATTCTCCCCTCTCCCCAGCCCATCCACTTTCTCCCCTCTCCCCGGCCCATCCACATTCTCCCATCACCCCGGCCCATCCACATTCTCCCCTCTCCCTGGCTCATGCACTCTCTTCCCTCCCCCCGGCCCATCCTCGTTCTCCCATCTCCGCGGCTCATCCACTCTCTCTCCTCTCCCCGTCCTTTCCACTCTCTCCCCTCTCCCCGGCCTATCCACTCTCTCCCCATCTCCCCGGCTAATCCACATTCTCCCCTCTCCCCGGCCCATCCACTCTCTCCCCTCTCCCTGGCCCATCCATATTCTCCCCTCTCCCCAGCCCATCCACTTTCTCCCCTCTCCCCGGCCCATCCACATTCTCCCCTCTCCCCAGCTCATCCACATTCTGCCCTCTGCCCGGCATATCCACTCTCTCCCCTCTCCCCGGCCCATCCACATTCTCCACTCTCCCCGGCCTATCCACTCTCTCACCTCTCCCCGGCCCATCCACATTCTCCCCTCTCCCCAGCTGATCCACATTCTCCCATCTCCCCGGCCCATCCACTCTCTCCCCTCTCCCCGGATCATTCACTCTCTCCCCTCTCCCTGGAGCATCCACTGTCTCCCCTCTCACCGGCCCATCCACATTCTCCCATCTCCCCGGCCCTTCCACATTCTCCCCTCTCCCCGGCCTCTCCACTCTCTACGGTCTCACTGGCTCATCCCCTCTCTCCCCCTATCCCCGGTCCATCCACTCTCTCCCCTCTCCCCGGCCCATCCACATTCTCCCCTCTCCAAGGCCCATTCCCCTCTCTCCCCTCTCCCCTGCCCATCCACTCTCTCCCCTCTCCAAGGCCCATTCCCCTCTCTCCCCTCTCCCCTGCCCATCCACATTCTCCCCTCTCCCCGGCCCGGCCACATTCTCCCCTCTTCCCGGCTCATCCCCATTCTCCCCTCTCCCCGGCGCAACCACATTCTCCCCTCTCCCCGGCTCATCCCCATTCTCCCCTCTCCCCAGCCCATCCACATTCTCCCCTCTCCCCGGCTCAGCCACTCTCTCCCCTCTCCCCGGCTCATCCACATTCTCCCCTCTCCCCGGCCTATCCACGTTCTCCCATCTCCCCGGCCTATCCACATTCTCCCCTCTCCCCAGCCTATCCACTCTCTACCCTCTCCCCAGCCCATCAACAACTCCGCTCTCCCCGGCCTATCCACATTTTTCCCTCTCCCCGGCCCATCCACATTCTCCCCTCTCCCCGGCCTATCCACTCTCTCTCTCCTCTCCCCGGTTAATCCACATTCTCCCCTATCCCCGGCCCATCCACTCTTTCCCCTCTCCCCGACCCATCCACATTCTCCCCTCTCCCCGGCACATCCACATTCTCCCCTCGCACTGGCCCATCCACATTCTCCCATCACCTCTGCCCATCCACATTCCCCCCTCTCCCCGGCTCATCCACTCTCTCCCCTCTCCCCGGCTCATCCACTCTCTCCCCTCTCCCCGGCCTATCCACATTCTCCCCTCTCCCCAACCTATCCACTCTCTCCCCTCTCCTCGGCCCATCCACAATACTCCCCTCACCCCGGCCTATCCACTGTCTCCCCTCTCCCTGGCCTATCCACATTTTCCCCTCTCCCCGGCCCATCCACATTCTCCCCTCTCCCCGGCCTATCCACTTTCTCCCCTCTCCCCTGCCCATCCATATTCTCCCCTCTCCCCGGCCTTTCCACATTCTCCCCTCTCCCCGGCCCATCCACATTCTCCCATCTCCGCGGCTCATCCACTCTCTCCCCTCTCCCCGGCCCATCCAGTCTCTCCCCTCTCCTTGGCACATCCATATTCTCCCCTCTCCCCGGCCCATCCACATTCTCCCATCACCCCGGTCCATCCACATTCTCCCCTCTCCCCGGCTCATCCACTCTCTCCCCTCTCCCCGGCCCATCCTTGTTCTCCCATCTCCCCGGCTCATCCACTCTCTCTCCTCTCCCCGTCCTACCCACTCTCTCCCCTCTCCCCGGCCCATCCAGTCTCTCCCCTCTCCCCAGCACATCCACATTCTCCCTTCTCCCTGGCTCATCCACATTCTCCCCTCTCCCCAGCCCATCCAGTCTCTCCCCTCTCCCCGGCCCATCCACATTCTCCCCTCTCCCCGTTTCATCCACTCTCTTCCCTCTCCCTGGCACCTTCACATTCTCCCCTCTCCCCGGCCTATCCACTCTCTCCCCCCTCTCCCCGGCTAATCCACATTCTCCCCTCTCCCCGGCCCATCCACTTTCTCCCCTCTCCCCTGCCCATCCACTCTCTACCCTCTCCCCAGCCCATCAACAACTCCCCTCTCCCCGGCCTATCCACATTTTTCCCTCTCCCCGGCCCATCCACATTCTCCCCTCTCCCCGGCCTATCCACTCTCTCTCTCCTCTCCCCGGTTAATCCACATTCTCCCCTATCCCCGGCCCATCCACTCTTTCCCCTCTCCCCGACCCATCCACATTCTCCCCTCTCCCCGGCACATCCACATTCTCCCCTCGCACCGGCCCATCCACATTCTCCCATCACCTTTGCCCATCCACATTCCCCCCTCTCCCCAACCTATCCACTCTCTCCCCTCTCCTCGGCCCTTCCACATTCTCCCCTCTCCCCGGCTTATCCCCATTCTCCCCTCTCCCCAGCTCATCCACATTCTCCCCTCTCCCCGGCTCAGCCACTCTCTCCCCTTTCCCCGGCTCATCCACATTCTCCCCTCTCCCTGGCCTATCCACATTCTCCCCTCTCCCCGGCTCATCCACGTTCTGCCATCTCCCCGTCATATCCGCATTCTCCCCTCTCCCCAGCGTATCCACTCTCTCCCCTCTCCCCGGCCCATCCACATACTCCCCTCTCCCCGGTCTATCCACATTTTCCCCTCTCCCTGGCCCATCCATATTCTCCCCTCTCCCCAGCCCATCCACTTTCTCCCCTCTCCCCGGCCCATCCACATTCTCCCATCACCCCGGCCCATCCACATTCTCCCCTCTCCCTGACTCATGCACTCTCTTCCCTCTCCCCGGCCCATCCTCGTTCTCCCATCTCCGCGGCTCATCCACTCTCTCTCCTCTCCCCGTCCTTTCCACTCTCTCCCCTCTCCCCGGCCCATCCAGTCTCTCCCCTCTCCTCGGCACCTCCATATTCTCCCCTCTCCCCGGCCCATCCACATTCTCCCATCACCCCGGTACATCCATATTCTCCCCTCTCCCCGGCCTTTCCACATTCTCCCCTCTCCCCTTCCCCATCCACTCTCTACCCTCTCCCCAGCCCATCAACAACTCCCCTCTCCCCGGCCTATCCACATTTTTCCCTCTCCCCGGCCCATCCACATTCTCCCCTCTCCCCGGCCCATCCACTCTTCCCCTCTCCCTGACCCATTCACATTCTCCCCTCTCCCCGGCACATCCACTGTCTCCCCTCTCCCCGGCCCATCCTCGTTCTCCCATCTCCCCGGCCTATCCACATTCTCCCCTCTCCCCAACCTATCCACTCTCTCCCCTCTCCTCGGCCCATCCACAATACTCCCCTCACCCCGGCCTATCCACTGTCTCCCCTCTCCCCGGCCTATCCACATTTTCCCCTCTCCCCGGCCCATCCACATTCTCCCCTCTCCCCGGCCTATCCACATTTTTCCCTCTCCCCGGCCCATCCACATTCTCCCCTCTCCCCGGCCTATCCACTCTCTCTCTCCTCTCCCCGGTTAATCCACTCTCTCACCTCTCCCCGGCCCATCCACATTCTCCCCTCTCCCCAGCCCATCCACTCTCTCCCCTCTCCCCTGCCCATCCATATTCTCCCCACTCCCCGGCCTTTCCACATTCTCCCCTCTCTCCGGCATATCCACATTCTCCCCTTTCCCCGGCCCATCCACATTCTCGCATCACCCCAGCCCATCCACATTCTCCCCTCTCCCCGGCTCATGCACTCTCTCCTCTCTCCCCAGCCCATCCTCGTTCTTCCATCTCCCCGGCTCATCCACATTCTCCCCTCTCCCCGGCCTATCCACATTCTCCACTATCCCCGGCCCATCCACATTCTCCCCTCTCCCCGGCCCATGCACATTCTCCCCTCTCCCCAGCTCATCCACTCTCTCCGCTCTCCCCGGATCATCCACTCTCTCCCCTCTCCCTGGATCATCCACTCTCTCCCCTCTCACCGGCCCATCCACATTCTCCCCTCTCCCCGGCCCTTCCACATTCTCCCCTCTCCCCGGCCTCTCCACTCTCTACGGTCTCCCTGGCTCATCCCCTCTCTCCCCCTATCCCCGGTCCATCCACTCTCTCCCCTCTCCCCGGCCCATCCATATTCTCCCCTCTCCAAGGCCCATTCCCCTCTCTCCCCTCTCCCCGGCCCATCCACATTCTCCCCTCTCCCCTGCCCATCCACATTCTCCCCTCTCCCCGGCCCGGCCACATTCTCCCCTCTTCCCGGCTCATCCCCATTCTCCCCTCTCCCCGGCGCATCCACATTCTCCCCTCTCCCCGGCTCATCCCCATTCTCCCCTCTCCCCAGCCCATCCACATTCTCCCCTCTCCCTGGCTCAACCACTCTCTCCCCTCTCCCCGGCTCATCCACATTCTCCCCTCTCCCTGGCCTATCCACGTTCTCCCATCTCCCCGGCCTATCCACATTCTCCCCTCTCCCCAGCCTATCCACTCTCTACCCTCTCCCCAGCCCATCAACAACTCCCCTCTCCCCGGCCTATCCACATTTTTCCGTCTCCCCGGCCCATCCACTCTTTCCCCTCTCCCCGACCCATCCACATTCTCCCCTCTCCCCGGCACATCCACATTCTCCCCTCGCACCGGCCCATCCACATTCTCCCATCACCTCTGCCCATCCACATTCCCCCCTCTCCCCGGCTCATCCACTCTCTCCCCTCTCCCCGGCACATCCTCGTTCTCCCATCTCCCCGGCCTATCCACATTCTCCCCTCTCCCCAACCTATCCACTCTCTCCCCTCTCCTCGGCCCATCCACAATACTCCCCTCACCCCGGCCTATCCACTGTCTCCCCTCTCCCCGGCCTATCCACATTTTCCCCTCTCCCCGGCCCATCCTCGTTCTCCCATCTCCGCGGCTCATCCACTCTCTCTCCTCTCCCCGTCCTATCCACTCTCTCCCCTCTCCCCGGCCCATCCAGTCTCTCCCCTCTCCTCGGCACATCCACATTCTCCCCTCTCCGCAGCCCAACCACATTCTCCCATCTCTCCGGCCCATCCATATTCTCCCCTCTCCCCGGCCCATCCACATTCTCCCATCACCCCGGTCCATCCACATTCTCCCCTCTCCCCGGCTTATCCACTCTCTCCCCTCTCCGCAGCCCATCCTCGTTCTCCCATCTCCCTGGCTCATCCACTCTCTCTCCTCTCCCCGTCCTACCCACTCTCTCCCCTCTCCCCGGCACATCCAGTCTCTCCCCTCTCCTCGGCACATCCACATTCTCCCCTCTCCCTGGCTCATCCACATTCTCCCCTCTCCCCGGCCCATCCAGTCTCTCCCCTCTCCCCGGCCCATCCACATTCTCCCCTCTCCCCGTTTCATCCACTCTCTCCCCTCTCCCTGGCACCTTCACATTCTCCCCTCTCCCCGGCCTATCCACTGACTCCCCCCTCTCCCCGGCTAATCCACATTCTCCCCTCTCCCCGGCCCATCCACTTTCTCCCCTCTCCCCTGCCCATCCATATTCTCCCCTCTCCCTGGCCCATCCACAACCTCCCCTCTCCCCGGCTCATGCACTCTCTCCCCTCTCCCTGGATCATCCACTCTCTCCCCACTCACCAGCCCATCCACATTCTCCCCTCTCCCCAGCCCTTCCACATTCTCCCCTCTCCCCGGCTCATCCCCATTCTCCCCTCTCGCCAGCTCATCCCCATTCTCCCCTCTCCCCGGCTCATCCTCTCTCTCTCCTCTCCCCAGCCCATCCACTCTCTCCCCTCTCCCCGGCTCAACCACTCTCTCCCCCCTCCCCGGCTCATCCACATTCTCCCCTCTCCCCGGCCTATCCACGTTCTCCTCTCTCCCCGGCTCATCCACGTTCTCCCATCTCCCCGTCCTATCCATATTCTCCCCTCTCCAAGGCTTATCCACTCTCTCCCCTCTCCCCGGCCCATCCACATACTCCCCTCTCCCCGGCCTATCCACATTTTCCCGTCTGCCCGGCCCATCCACATTCTCTCCTCTCCCCGGTCTATCCACTCTCTCTCTCCTCTCCCCGGCCTATCCACTCTCTCCCCCCTCTCCCCGGCTAATCCACATTCTCCCTTCTCCCCGTCCCATCCACTCTCTCCCCTCTCCCCGGCCCATCCATATTCTCACCTATCCCCGGCCTTTCCACATTCTCCCCTCTCTCCGGCACATCCACATTCTCCCCTCTCCCCGGCCCATCCACATTCTTCCATCACCCCGGCCCATCCACTCTCTCCCCTCTCCCCGGCCCATGCACTCTCTCCGCTCTCCCCGGCCCATCCTCGTTCTCCCATCTCCCCGGCTCATCCACATTCTCCCCTCTCCCCGGCCTATCCACTCTCTCCCGTCTCCTCGGCCTATCCACATTCTCCTCTCTCCCCGGCCTATCTGCTCTCTCTCCTCTCCCTGTCCTATTCACTCTCTCCCCTCTTCCCGGCGTATGCACTCACTCCGCTCTCCCCAGCCCATCCACATTCTCCCCTCTGCCCGGCATATCCACTCTCTCACCTCTCCCCGGCCCATCCACATTCTCCCCTCTCCCCAGCTCATCCACATTCTCCCATCTCCCCGGCCCATCCACTCTCTCCCCTCTCCCCGGATCATTCACTCTCTCCCCTCTCCCTGGAGCATCCACTCTCTCCCCTCTCACCGGCCCATCCACATTCTCCCCTCTCCCCGGCCCTTCCACATTCTCCCCTCTCCCCGGCCTCTCCACTCTCTACGGTCTCACTGGCTCATCCCCTCTCTCCCCCTATCCCCGGTCCATCCACTCTCTCCCCTCTCCCCGGCCCATCCACATTCTCCCCTCTCCAAGGCCCATTCCCCTCTCTCCCCTCTCCCCTGCCCATCCACTCTCTCCCCTCTCCAAGGCCCATTCCCCTCTCTCCCCTCTCCCCTGCCCATCCACATTCTCCCCTCTCCCCAGCCCGGCCACATTCTCCCCTCGTCCCGGCTCATCCCCATTCTCCCCTCTCCCCGGCGCATCCACATTCTCGCCTCTCCCCGGCTCATCCCCATTCTCCCCTCTCCCCAGCCCATCCAGATTCTCCCCTCTCCCCGGCTCAGCCACTCTCTCCCCTCTCCCCGGCTCATCCACATTCTCCCCTCTCCCCGGCCTATCCACGTTCTCCCATCTCCCCGGCCTATCCACATTCACCCCTCTCCCCAGCCTATCCACTCTCTACCCTCTCCCCAGCCCATCAACAACTCCGCTCTCCCCGGCCTATCCACATTTTTCCCTCTCCCCGGCCCATCCACATTCTCCCCTCTCCCCGGCCTATCCACTCTCTCTCTCCTCTTCCCGGTTAATCCACATTCTCCCCTATCCCCGGCCCATCCACTCTTTCCCCTCTCCCCGACCCATCCACATTCTCCCCTCTCCCCGGCACATCCACATTCTCCCCTCGCACTGGCCCATCCACATTCTCCCATCACCTCTGCCCATCCACATTCCCCCCTCTCCCCGGCTCATCCACTCTCTCCCCTCTCCCCGGCTCATCCACTCTCTCCCCTCTCCCCGGCCTATCCACATTCTCCCCTCTCCCCAACCTATCCACTCTCTCCCCTCTCCTCGGCCCATCCACAATACTCCCCTCACCCCGGCCTATCCACTGTCTCCCCTCTCCCTGGCCTATCCACATTTTCCCCTCTCCCCGGCCCATCCACATTCTCCCCTCTCCCCGGCCTATCCACTTTCTCCCCTCTCCCCTGCCCATCCATATTCTCCCCTCTCCCCGGCCTTTCCACATTCTCCCCTCTCCCCGGCCCATCCAGTCTCTCCCCTCTCCTTGGCACATCCATATTCTCCCCTCTCCCCGGCCCATCCACATTCTCCCATCACCCCGGTCCATCCACATTCTCCCCTCTCCCCGGCTCATCCACTCTCTCCCCTCTCCCCGGCCCATCCTTGTTCTCCCATCTCCCCGGCTCATCCACTCTCTCTCCTCTCCCTGTCCTACCCACTCTCTCCCCTCTCCCCGGCCCATCCAGTCTCTCCCCTCTCCCCGGCACATCCACATTCTCCCTTCTCCCCGGCTAATCCACATTCTCCCCTCTCCCCGGCCCATCCACTTTCTCCCCTCTCCCCTGCCCATCCACTCTCTACCCTCTCCCCAGCCCATCAACAACTCCCCTCTCCCCGGCCTATCCACATTTTTCCCTCTCCCCGGCCCATCCACATTCTCCCCTCTCCCCGGCCTATCCACTCTCTCTCTCCTCTCCCCGGTTAATCCACATTCTCCCCTATCCCCAGCCCATCCACTCTTTCCCCTCTCCCCGACCCATCCACATTCTCCCCTCTCCCCGGCACATCCACATTCTCCCCTCGCACCGGCCCATCCACATTCTCCCATCACCTCTGCCCATCCACATTCCCCCCTCTCCCCAACCTATCCACTCTCTCCCCTCTCCTCGGCCCTTCCACATTCTCCCCTCTCCCCGGCTCATCCCCATTCTCCCCTCTCCCCAGCTCATCCACATTCTCCCCTCTCCCCGGCTCAGCCACTCTCTCCCCTCTCCCCGGCTCATCCACATTCTCCCCTCTCCCTGGCCTATCCACATTCTCCCCTCTCCCCGGCTCATCCACGTTCTGCCATCTCCCCGTCATATTCACATTCTCCCCTCTCCCCAGCCTATCCACTCTCTCCCCTCTCCCCGGCCCATCCACATACTCCCCTCTCCCCGGTCTATCCACATTTTCCCCTCTCCCCGACCCATCCACATTCTCCCCTCTCCCCGGCCTATCCACTCTCTCTCTCCTCTCCCCGGCCTATCCACTCTCTCCCCATCTCCCCGGCTAATCCACATTCTCCCCTCTCCCCGGCCCATCCACTCTCTCCCCTCTCCCTGGCCCATCCATATTCTCCCCTCTCCCCAGCCCATCCACTTTCTCCCCTCTCCCCGGCCCATCCACATTCTCCCATCACCCCGGCCCATCCACATTCTCCCCTCTCCCTGGCTCATGCACTCTCTTCCCTCTCCCCGGCCCATCCTCGTTCTCCCATCTCCGCGGCTCATCCACTCTCTCTCCTCTCCCCGTCCTTTCCACTCTCTCCCCTCTCCCCGGCCTATCCACTCTCTCCCCATCTCCCCGGCTAATCCACATTCTCCCCTCTCCCCGGCCCATCCACTCTCTCCCCTCTCCCTGGCCCATCCATATTCTCCCCTCTCCCCAGCCCATCCACTTTCTCCCCTCTCCCCGGCCCATCCACATTCTCCCATCACCCCGGCCCATCCACATTCTCCCCTCTCCCTGGCTCATGCACTCTCTCCCCTCTCGCCAGCTCATCCCCATTCTCCCCTCTCCCCGGCTCATCCTCTCTCTCTCCTCTCCCCAGCCCATCCACTCTCTCCCCTCTCCCCGGCTCAACCACTCTCTCCCCCCTCCCCGGCTCATCCACATTCTCCCCTCTCCCCGGCCTATCCACGTTCTCCTCTCTCCCCGGCTCATCCACGTTCTCCCATCTCCCCGTCCTATCCATATTCTCCCCTCTCCAAGGCTTATCCACTCTCTCCCCTCTCCCCGGCCCATCCACATACTCCCCTCTCCCCGGCCTATCCACATTTTCCCGTCTGCCCCGCCCATCCACATTCTCTCCTCTCCCCGGTCTATCCACTCTCTCTCTCCTCTCCCCGGCGTATCCACTCTCTCCCCCCTCTCCCCGGCTAATCCACATTCTCCCTTCTCCCCGTCCCATCCACTCTCTCCCCTCTCCCCGGCCCATCCATATTCTCACCTATCCCCGGCCTTTCCACATTCTCCCCTCTCTCCGGCACATCCACATTCTCCCCTCTCCCCGGCCCATCCACATTCTTCCATCACCCCGGCCCATCCACTCTCTCCCCTCTCCCCGGCCCATGCACTCTCTCCGCTCTCCCCGGCCATCCTCGTTCTCCCATCTCCCCGGCTCATCCACATTCTCCCCTCTCCCCGGCCTATCCACTCTCTCCGTCTCCCTCGGCCTATCCACATTCTCCTCTCTCCCCCGGCCTATCTGCTCTCTCTCCTCTCCCTGTCCTATTCACTCTCTCCCCTCTTCCCGGCGTATGCACTCACTCCGCTCTCCCCAGCCCATCCACATTCTCCCCTCTGCCCGGCATATCCCACTCTCTCACCTCTCCCCGGCCCATCCACATTCTCCCCCTCTCCCCAGCTCATCCACATTCTCCCATCTCCCCGGCCCATCCACTCTCTCCCCTCTCCCCGGATCATTCACTCTCTCCCCTCTCCCTGGAGCATCCACTCTCTCCCCTCTCACCGGCCCATCCACATTCTCCCCTCTCCCCGGCCCTTCCACATTCTCCCCTCTCCCCGGCCTCTCCACTCTCTACGGTCTCACTGGCTCATCCCCTCTCTCCCCCTATCCCCGGTCCATCCACTCTCTCCCCTCTCCCCGGCCCATCCACATTCTCCCCTCTCCAAGGCCCATTCCCCTCTCTCCCCTCTCCCCTGCCCATCCACTCTCTCCCTCTCCAAGGCCCATTCCCCTCTCTCCCCTCTCCCCTGCCCATCCACATTCTCCCCTCTCCCAGCCCGGCCACATTCTCCCTCGTCCCGGCTCATCCCCATTCTCCCCTCTCCCCGGCGCATCCACATTCTCGCCTCTCCCCGGCTCATCCCCATTCTCCCCTCTCCCCAGCCCATCCAGATTCTCCCCCTCTCCCCGGCTCAGCCACTCTCTCCCCTCTCCCGGCTCATCCACATTCTCCCCTCTCCCCGGCCTATCCACGTTCTCCCATCTCCCCGGCCTATCCACATTCACCCCTCTCCCCAGCCTATCCACTCTCTACCCTCTCCCCAGCCCATCAACAACTCCGCTCTCCCCGGCCTATCCACATTTTTCCCCTCTCCCCGGCCCATCCACATTCTCCCCTCTCCCCGGCCTATCCACTCTCTCTCTCCTCTTCCCGGTTAATCCACATTCTCCCCTATCCCCGGCCCATCCACTCTTTCCCCTCTCCCCGACCCATCCACATTCTCCCCTCTCCCCGCACATCCACATTCTCCCCTCGCACTGGCCCATCCACATTCTCCCATCACCTCTGCCCATCCACATTCCCCCCTCTCCCGGCTCATCCACTCTCTCCCCTCTCCCCGGCTCATCCACTCTCTCCCCCTCCTCCCCGGCCTATCCACATTCTCCCCTCTCCCCAACCTATCCACTCTCTCCCCTCTCTCGGCCCATCCACAATACTCCCCTCACCCCGGCCTATCCCACTGTCTCCCCTCTCCCTGGCCTATCCACATTTTCCCCTCTCCCCGGCCCATCCACATTCTCCCCTCTCCCCGGCCTATCCACTTTCTCCCCTCTCCCCTGCCCATCCATATTCTCCCCTCTCCCCGGCCTTTCCACATTCTCCCCTCTCCCCGGCCCATCCACATTCTCCCATCTCCGCGGCTCATCCACTCTCTCCCCTCTCCCCGGCCCATCCAGTCTCTCCCCTCTCCTTGGCACATCCATATTCTCCCCTCTCCCCGGCCCATCCACATTCTCCCATCACCCCGGTCCATCCACATTCTCCCCTCTCCCCGGCTCATCCACTCTCTCCCCTCTCCCCGGCCCATCCTTGTTCTCCCATCTCCCCGGCTCATCCACTCTCTCTCCTCTCCCCGTCCTACCCACTCTCTCCCCTCTCCCCGGCCCATCCAGTCTCTCCCCTCTCCCCGGCACATCCACATTCTCCCTTCTCCCCGGCTAATCCACATTCTCCCCTCTCCCCGGCCCATCCACTTTCTCCCCTCTCCCCTGCCCATCCACTCTCTACCCTCTCCCCAGCCCATCAACAACTCCCCTCTCCCCGGCCTATCCACATTTTTCCCTCTCCCCGGCCCATCCACATTCTCCCCTCTCCCCGGCCTATCCACTCTCTCCCCCCTCTCCCCGGTTAATCCACATTCTCCCCTATCCCCAGCCCATCCACTCTTTCCCCTCTCCCCGACCCATCCACATTCTCCCCTCTCCCCGGCACATCCACATTCTCCCCTCGCACCGGCCCATCCACATTCTCCCATCACCTCTGCCCATCCACATTCCCCCCTCTCCCCGGTCTATCCACATTTTCCCCTCTCCCCGACCCATCCACATTCTCCCCTCTCCCCGGCCTATCCACTCTCTCTCTCCTCTCCCCGGCCTATCCACTCTCTCCCCATCTCCCCGGCTAATCCACATTCTCCCCTCTCCCCGGCCCATCCACTCTCTCCCCTCTCCCTGGCCCATCCATATTCTCCCCTCTCCCCAGCCCATCCACTTTCTCCCCTCTCCCCGCCCATCCACATTCTCCCATCACCCCGGCCCATCCACATTCTCCCCTCTCCCTGGCTCATGCACTCTCTTCCCTCTCCCCGGCCCATCCTCGTTCTCCCATCTCCGCGGCTCATCCACTCTCTCTCCTCTCCCCGTCCTTTCCACTCTCTCCCCTCTCCCCGGCCTATCCACTCTCTCCCCATCTCCCCGTCCTTTCCACTCTCTCCCCTCTCCCCGGCCCATCCAGTCTCTCCCCTCTCCTCGGCACCTCCATATTCTCCCCTCTCCCCGGCCCATCCACATACTCCCCTCTCCCCGGTCTATCCACATTTTCCCCTCTCCCCGACCCATCCACATTCTCCCCTCTCCCCGGCCTATCCACTCTCTCTCTCCTCTCCCCGGCCTATCCACTCTCTCCCCATCTCCCCGGCTAATCCACATTCTCCCCTCTCCCCGGCCCATCCACTCTCTCCCCTCTCCCTGGCCCATCCATATTCTCCCCTCTCCCCAGCCCATCCACTTTCTCCCCTCTCCCCGGCCCATCCACATTCTCCCATCACCCCGGCCCATCCACATTCTCCCCTCTCCCTGGCTCATGCACTCTCTTCCCTCTCCCCGGCCCATCCTCGTTCTCCCATCTCCGCGGCTCATCCACTCTCTCTCCTCTCCCCGTCCTTTCCACTCTCTCCCCTCTCCCCGGCCCATCCAGTCTCTCCCCTCTCCTCGGCACCTCCACATTCTCCCCTCTCCCCTTCCCCATCCACTCTCTACCCTCTCCCCAGCCCATCAAACACTCCCCTCTCCCCGGCCTATCCACATTTTTCCCTCTCCCCGGCCCATCCACATTCTCCCCTCTCCCCGGCCCATCCACTCTTTCCCCTCTCCCCGACCCATTCACATTCTCCCCTCTCCCCGGCCCATCCACATTCTTCCATCACCCCCGGCCCATCCACTCTCTCCCCTCTCACCGGCCCATGCACTCTCTCCGCTCTCCCCGGCCCATCCTCGTTCTCCCATCTCCCCGGCTCATCCACGTTCTCCCCTCTCCCCGGCCTATCCACTCTCTCCCCGTCTCCTCGGCCTATCCACATTCTCCTCTCTCCCCGGCCTATCTGCTCTCTCTCCTCTCCCCGTCCTATTCACTCTCTCCCCTCTTCCCGGCCTATGCACTCACTCCGATCCGCTCTCCCCAGCCCATCCACATTCTCCACTCTCCCCGGCCCATCCACATTCTGCCCTCTGCCCGGCATATCCACTCTCTCACCTCTCCCCGGCCCATCCACATTCTCCACTCTCCCCGGCCTATCCACATTCTCCTCTCTCCCCGGCCTATCTGCTCTCTCTCCTCTCCCCGTCCTATTCACTCTCTCCCCTCTTCCCGGCCTATGCACTCACTCCGCTCTCCCCAGCCCATCCACATTCTCCCCTCTGCCCGGCATATCCACTCTCTCACCTCTCCCCGGCCCATCCACATTCTCCCCTCTCCCCCAGCTCATCCACATTCTGCCCTCTGCCCGGCATATCCACTCTCTCCCCTCTCCCCGGCCCATCCACATTCTCCACTCTCCCCGGCCTATCCACATTCTCCCCTCTCCCCGGCCCATCCACATTCTGCCCTCTGCCCGGCATATCCACTCTCTCCCCTCTCCCCGGCCCATCCACATTCTCCCCTCTCCCCAGCCTATCCACTCTCTCCCCTCTCCCCGGCCCATCCTCGTTCTCCCATCTCCGCGGCTCATCCACTCTCTCTCCTCTCCCCGTCCTTTCCACTCTCTCCCCCTCTCCCCGGCCTATCCACTCTCTCCCCATCTCCCCGTCCTTTCCACTCTCTCCCCTCTCCCCGGCCCATCCACTCTCTCCCCTCTCCCCGGCCCATCCACATACCTCCCCTCTCCCCGGTCTATCCACATTTTCCCCTCTCCCCGACCCATCCACATTCTCCCCCTCTCCCCGGCCTATCCACTCTCTCTCTCCTCTCCCCGGCTATCCACTCTCTCCCCATCTCCCCGGCTAATCCACATTCTCCCCTCTCCCCGGCCCATCCACTCTCTCCCCCTCTCCCTGGCCATCCATATTCTCCCCTCTCCCCAGCCCATCCACTTTCTCCCCTCTCCCCGGCCCATCCACATTCTCCCATCACCCCGCCCATCCACATTCTCCCCTCTCCCTGGCTCATGCACTCTCTTCCCTCTCCCCGGCCCATCCTCGTTCTCCCATCTCCGCGGCTCATCCACTCTCTCTCCTCTCCCCGTCCTTTCCACTCTCTCCCCTCTCCCCGGCCCATCCAGTCTCTCCCCTCTCCTCGGCACCTCCACATTCTCCCCTCTCCCCTTCCCCATCCACTCTCTACCCTCTCCCCAGCCCATCAACAACTCCCCTCTCCCCGGCCTATCCACATTTTTCCCTCTCCCCGGCCCATCCACATTCTCCCCTCTCCCCGGCCCATCCACTCTTTCCCCTCTCCCCGACCCATTCACATTCTCCCCTCTCCCCGGCCCATCCACATTCTTCCATCACCCCGGCCCATCCACTCTCTCCCCTCTCACCGGCCCATGCACTCTCTCCGCTCTCCCCGGCCCATCCTCGTTCTCCCATCTCCCCGGCTCATCCACGTTCTCCCCTCTCCCCGGCCTATCCACTCTCTCCCCGTCTCCTCGGCCTATCCACATTCTCCTCTCTCCCCGGCCTATCTGCTCTCTCTCCTCTCCCCGTCCTATTCACTCTCTCCCCTCTTCCCGGCCTATGCACTCACTCCGCTCTCCCCAGCCCATCCACATTCTCCACCTCTCCCCGGCCCATCCACATTCTGCCCTCTGCCCGGCATATCCACTCTCTCACCTCTCCCCGGCCCATCCACATTCTCCACTCTCCCCGGCCTATCCACATTCTCCTCTCTCCCCGGCCTATCTGCTCTCTCTCCTCTCCCCGTCCTATTCACTCTCTCCCCTCTTCCCGGCCTATGCACTCACTCCGCTCTCCCCAGCCCATCCACATTCTCCCCTCTGCCCGGCATATCCACTCTCTCACCTCTCCCCGGCCCATCCACATTCTCCCCTCTCCGCAGCTCATCCACATTCTGCCCTCTGCCCGGCATATCCACTCTCTCCCCTCTCCCCGGCCCATCCACATTCTCCACTCTCCCCGGCCTATCCACATTCTCCCCTCTCCCCGGCCCATCCACATTCTGCCCTCTGCCCGGCATATCCACTCTCTCCCCTCTCCCCGCCCATCCACATTCTCCCCTCTCCCCAGCCTATCCACTCTCTCCCCTCTCCCCTGCCCATCCACATTCTCCACTCTCCCCGGCCTATCCACATTCTCCCCTCTGCCTGGCATATCCACTCTCTCACCTCTCCCCGGCCCATCCACATTCTCCCCTCTCCCCAGCTCATCCACATTCTCCCATCTCCCCGGCCCATCCACTCTCTCCCCTCTCCCCGGATCATTCACTCTCTCCCCTCTCCCTGGAGCATCCACTGTCTCCCCTCTCTCACCGGCCCATCCACATTCTCCCCTCTCCCCGGCCCTTCCCACATTCTCCCCTCTCCCCGGCCTCTCCACTCTCTACGGTCTCACTGGCTCATCCCCTCTCTCCCCCTATCCCCGGTCCATCCACTCTCTCCCCCTCTCCCCGGCCCATCCACATTCTCCCCTCTCCAAGGCCATTCCCCTCTCTCCCCTCTCCCCTGCCCATCCACTCTCTCCCTCTCCCAAGGCCCATTCCCCTCTCTCCCCTCTCCCCTGCCCATCCACATTCTCCCCTCTCCCCGGCCCGGCCACATTCTCCCCTCTTCCCGGCTCATCCCCATTCTCCCCTCTCCCCGGCGCAACCACATTCTCCCCTCTCCCCGGCTCATCCCCATTCTCCCCTCTCCCAGCCCATCCACATTCTCCCCTCTCCCCGGCTCAGCCACTCTCTCCCCTCTCCCCGGCTCATCCACATTCTCCCCTCTCCCCGGCCTATCCACGTTCTCCCATCTCCCCGGCCTATCCACATTCTCCCCTCTCCCCAGCCTATCCACTCTCTACCCTCTCCCCCAGCCCATCAACAACTCCGCTCTCCCCGGCCTATCCACATTTTTCCCTCTCCCCGGCCCATCCACATTCTCCCCTCTCCCCGGCCTATCCACTCTCTCTCTCCTCTCCCCGGTTAATCCACATTCTCCCCTATCCCCGGCCCATCCACTCTTTCCCCTCTCCCCGACCCATCCACATTCTCCCCTCTCCCGGCACATCCACATTCTCCCCTCGCACTGGCCCATCCACATTCTCCATCACCTCTGCCCATCCACATTCCCCCCTCTCCCCGGCTCATCCACTCTCTCCCCTCTCCCCGGCTCATCCACTCTCTCCCCTTTCCCTGGCCTATCCACATTCTCCCCTCTCCCCAACCTATCCACTCTCTCCCCTCTCCTCGGCCCATCCACAATACTCCCCTCACCCCGGCCTATCCACTGTCTCCCCTCTCCCTGGCCTATCCACATTTTCCCCTCTCCCCGGCCCATCCACATTCTCCCCTCTCCCCGGCCTATCCACTTTCTCCCCTCTCCCCTGCCCATCCATATTCTCCCCTCTCCCCGGCCTTTCCACATTCTCCCCTCTCCCCGGCCCATCCACATTCTCCCATCTCCGCGGCTCATCCACTCTCTCCCCCTCTCCCCGGCCCATCCAGTCTCTCCCCTCTCCTTGGCACATCCATATTCTCCCCTCTCCCCGGCCCATCCACATTCTCCCATCACCCCGGTCCATCCACATTCTCCCCCTCTCCCCGGCTCATCCACTCTCTCCCCTCTCCCCGGCCCATCCTTGTTCTCCCATCTCCCCGGCTCATCCACTCTCTCTCCTCTCCCCGTCCTACACACTCTCTCCCCTCTCCCCGGCCCATCCAGTCTCTCCCCTCTCCCCAGCACATCCACATTCTCCCTTCTCCCTGGCTCATCCACATTCTCCCCTCTCCCCAGCCCATCCAGTCTCTCCCCTCTCCCCGGCCCATCCACATTCTCCCCTCTCCCCGTTTCATCCACTCTCTTCCCTCTCCCTGGCACCTTCACATTCTCCCCCTCTCCCCGGCCTATCCACTCTCTCCCCCCTCTCCCCGGCTAATCCACATTCTCCCCCTCTCCCCGGCCCATCCACTTTCTCCCCTCTCCCCTGCCCATCCACTCTCTACCCTCTCCCCAGCCCATCAACAACTCCCCTCTCCCCGGCCTATCCACATTTTTCCCTCTCCCCGGCCCATCCACATTCTCCCCTCTCCCCGGCCTATCCACTCTCTCTCTCCTCTCCCCGGTTAATCCACATTCTCCCCTATCCCCGGCCCATCCACTCTTTCCCCCTCTCCCCGACCCATCCACATTCTCCCCTCTCCCCCGGCACATCCACATTCTCCCCTCGCACCGGCCCATCCACATTCTCCCATCACCTTTGCCCATCCACATTCCCCCCTCTCCCCAACCTATCCACTCTCTCCCCTCTCCTCGGCCCTTCCACATTCTCCCCTCTCCCCGTCATATCCACATTCTCCCCTCTCCCTGGCCTATCCACATTCTCCCCTCTCCCGGCTCATCCACGTTCTGCCATCTCCCCGTCATATCCACATTCTCCCCTCTCCCCAGCGTATCCACTCTCTCCCCCTCTCCCCGGCCCATCCACATACTCCCCTCTCCCCGGTCTATCCACATTTTCCCCTCTCCCCGACCCATCCACATTCTCCCCTCTCCCCAGCCTATCCACTCTCTCTCTCCTCTCCCCGGCCTATCCACTCTCTCCCCATCTTCCCAGCTAATCCACATTCTCCCCTCTCCCCGGCCATCCACTCTCTCCCCTCTCCCTGGCCCATCCATATTCTCCCCTCTCCCCAGCCCATCCACTTTCTCCCCTCTCCCCGGCCCATCCACATTCTCCATCACCCCGGCCCATCCACATTCTCCCCTCTCCCTGACTCATGCACTCTCTTCCCTCTCCCCGGCCCATCCTCGTTCTCCCATCTCCGCGGCTTATCCACTCTCTCTCCTCTCCCCGTCCTTTCCACTCTCTCCCCCTCTCCCCGGCCCATCCAGTCTCTCCCCTCTCCTCGGCACCTCCATATTCTCCCCTCTCCCCGGCCCATCCACATTCTCCCATCACCCCCGGTACATCCATATTCTCCCCTCTCCCCGGCCTTTCCACATTCTCCCCTCTCCCCTTCCCCATCCACTCTCTACCCTCTCCCCAGCCCATCAACAACTCCCCTCTCCCCGGCCTATCCACATTTTTCCCTCTCCCCGGCCCATCCACATTCTCCCCTCTCCCCGGCCCATCCACTCTTACCCTCTCCCTGACCCATTCACATTCTCCCCTCTCCCCGGCACATCCACTGTCTCCCCTCTCCCCGGCCCATCCTCGTTCTCCCATCTCCCGGCCTATCCACATTCTCCCCTCTCCCCAACCTATCCACCCTCTCCCCTCTCCTCGGCCCATCCACAATACTCCCCTCACCCCGGCCTATCCACTGTCTCCCCTCTCCCCGGCCTATCCACATTTTCCCCCTCTCCCCGGCCCATCCACATTCTCCCCTCTCCCCGGCCTATCCACTTTCTCCCCTCTCCCCTGCCCATCCATATTCTCCCCTCTCCCCGGCCTTTCCACATTCTCCCCTCTCCCCGGCCATTCCACATTCCCTCCCATCTCCACGGCTCATCCACTCTCTCCCCTCTCCCCGGCCCATCCAGTCTCTCCCCTCTACTTGGCACAATCCATATTCTCCCCTCTCCCCGGCCCATCCACATTCTCCCATCACCCCGGTCCATCCACATTCTCCCCTCTCCCCGGCTCATCCACTCTCTCCCCTCTCCCCGGCCCCTCCTTGTTCTCCCATCTCCCCGGCTCATCCACTCTCTCTCCTCTCCCCGTCCCTACCCACATCTCTCCCCTCTCCCCGGCCCATCCAGTCTCTCCCCTCTCCCCGGCACATCCACATTCTCCCCTCTCCCTGGCTCATCCACATTCTCCCCTCTCCCCGGCCCATCCAGTCTCTCCCCTCTCCCCGGCCCATCCACATTCTCCCCTCTCCCCGTTTCATCCACTCTCTCCCCTCTCCCTGGCACCTTCACATTCTCCCCTCTCCCCGGCCTATCCACTCTCTCCCCCCTCTCCCCGGCTAATCCACATTCTCCCCTCTCCCCGGCCCATCCACTTTCTCCCCTCTCCCCTGCCCATCCACTCTCTACCCTCTCCCCAGCCCATCAACAACTCCCCTCTCCCCGGCCTATCCACATTTTTCCCTCTCCCCGGCCCATCCACATTCTCCCCTCTCCCCGCCTATCCACTCTCTCTCTCCTCTCCCCGGTTAATCCACATTCTCCCCTCTCCTCGGCCCATCCACATTCTCCCCTTCCCCGGCCTATCCACTCTCTCTCTCCTCTCCCCGGTTAATCCACATTCTCCCCTATCCCCGGCCCATACACTCTTTCCCCTCTCCCCGGCACATCCACATTCTCCCCTCGCACCGGCCCATCCACATTCTCCCATCACCTCTGCTCATCCACATTCCCCCCTCTCCCCAACCTATCCACTCTCTCCCCTCTCCTCGGCCCTTCCATATTCTCCCCTCTCCCCGGCCCTTCCACATTCTCCCCTCTCCCCGGCTCATCCACTCTCTCCCCTCTCCCCGGATCATTCACTCTCTCCCCTCTCCCTGGAGCATCAACTGTCTCCCCTCTCACCGGCCCATCCACATTCTCCCCTCTCCCCGGCCCTTCCACATTCTCCCCTCTCCCCGGCCTCTCCACTCTCTACGGTCTCACTGGCTCATCCCCTCTCTCCCCCTATCCCCGGTCCATCCACTCTCTCCCCTCTCCCCGGCCCATCCACATTCTCCCCTCTCCAAGGCCCATTCCCCCTCTCTCCCCTCTCCCCTGCCCATCCACTCTCTCCCCTCTCCAAGGCCCATTCCCCTCTCTCCCCTCTCCCCTGCCCATCCACATTCTCCCCTCTCCCCGGCCCGGCCACATTCTCCCCTCTTCCCGGCTCATCCCCATTCTCCCCTCTCCCCGGCGCAACCACATTCTCCCCTCTCCCCGGCTCATCCCCATTCCTCCCCTCTCCCCAGCCCATCCACATTCTCCCCTCTCCCCGGCTCAGCCACTCTCTCCCCCTCTCCCCGGCTCATCCACATTCTCCCCTCTCCCCGGCCTATCCACGTTCTCCCATCTCCCCGGCCTATCCACATTCTCCCCTCTCCCCAGCCTATCCACTCTCTACCCTCTCCCCAGCCCATCAACAACTCCGCTCTCCCCGGCCTATCCACATTTTTCCCCTCTCCCCGGCCCATCCACATTCTCCCCTCTCTCCCCGGCCTATCCACTCTCTCTCTCCTCTCCCCGGTTAATCCACATTCTCCCCTATCCCCGGCCATCCACTCTTTCCCCTCTCCCCGACCCATCCACATTCTCCCCTCTCCCCGGCACATCCACATTCTCCCCTCGCACTGGCCCATCCACATTCTCCCATCACCTCTGCCCATCCACATTCCCCCCTCTCCCCGGCTCATCCACTCTCTCCCCTCTCCCCGCCTCATCCACTCTCTCCCCTCTCCCTGGCCTATCCACATTCTCCCCTCTCCCCAACCTATCCACTCTCTCCCCCTCTCCTCGGCCCATCCACAATACTCCCCTCACCCCGGCCTATCCACTGTCTCCCCTCTCCCTGGCCTATCCACATTTTCCCCTCTCCCCGGCCCATCCACATTCTCCCCTCTCCCCGGCCTATCCACTTTCTCCCCTCTCCCCTGCCCATCCATATTCCTCCCCTCTCCCCGGCCTTTCCACATTCTCCCCTCTCCCCGGCCCATCCACATTCTCCCATCTCCGCGGCTCATCCACTCTCTCCC